>NC_088415.1:17698502-17831132 GCF_034236695.1 Oncorhynchus nerka
TCGTCCCTGTGAGAAGTCCACCGCAGCAATTAACACAGAGATGAAAGACACCAGGCTGCATGATTAATAATTGACTCCCTCTTGATGAGCAGGGGGGGGGGTGTGTGTGTGTTTGTGCACGCATTTGTAATTCTGCTAATTACAAAACTACACACACACACACACACACACACACACACACACACACACACACACACACACACACACACACACACACACACACACACACACACACACACACACACACAGCTCTGTCTGGTGTTTTGTAGCTGTGTTGTACTGTGGTAATTGCATGAGCCTACTTATTTGTCTGACGGAACAATCTTGTTCAGGTATGGTGATGTCATAGGAGGAGGAGGAGCCAGAGGGATAGAATAATAGTAGAATAAGGTAAACACAGGGTTACAGAGAAAATATGACTAAGACAGAAAAACTGTTTAACATATTAAGGATCCTCCCCTTTTTAAAAATGTTCACCTAAAATGACGTACCCAAATCTAACTGCCTGTAGCTCAGGCCCTGAAGCAAGGAAATGCATATTCTTGGTACCATTTCAAAGGAAACACTTTAAAGTTTGTGGAAATGTGAAAGGAATGTATGAGAATATAACACAATAGACCTGGTAAAAGATAACACAAAGAAAAAAAACAATGTTCTTTTGTATTTCTGTACCATCATCTTTGAAATGCAAGAGAAAGGCCATAATGTATTATTCCAGCCCGGGTGCAGATTTTGGCCATTAGATGGCAGCAGTGTCTGCAACTTTTTAGACTGATCCAATGAACCATTGCATTTCTGTTAAAAATGTTGTATCAAGACTGCCCAAATGTGCCTCATTTGTTTATTAATAACTTTTCATGTTCAAAATTGTGCACTCTCCTCAAACAGTAGCATGTTATTCTTTCACTGTAATAGCTACTGTAAATCTAACAGTGCAGTTAGATGAACAATCAGTTTAGCTTTCTGCAAATATCAGATATGTCTATGTCCTGGGAAATGTTCTTGTACTTACAGCCTCATGCTAATCACATTAGCCTACGTTAGCTCAACCATCTCGAGGCAGAGACACCGATCCCGAATAAGTTAAACAACAGAATGAAAGCAGAGGATTCAGGTGATTGTTGTATCTCTGTTTACGAGTGAAGACATGCTGAGACTGCACAGAGATACTAGCTGGTGGGATTTAGTTCAAAACAATATCACTGAACATAATCTTATCAGCATAGCAGCTGCAACAATAGTTTCCCTTCAAAATGTGAAATATTGTGGATGAATCTATTTTTGACAAATTAATTCCATGTGGTTGCATGGTTCATTCCTTATGGTTACAGGGTTCCTTCCATCTGGCTACATGGTTCATTCCAAGTAGTTACATGGTTCATTCCGTGTGGTTACAGGGTTCATTCCTTGTGGTTACAGGGTTCATTCCTTGTGGTTACAGGGTTCATTCCATGTGGTTACAGGGTTCATTCCTTGTGGTTACAGGGTTCATTCCGTGTGGTTACAGGGTTCATTCTGTGTGGTTACAGGGTTCATTCTGTGTGGTTACAGGGTTCATTCTGTGTGATTACAGGGTTCATTCTGTGTGATTACAGGGTTCATTCCTTGTGGTTACAGGGTTCATTCCTTGTGGTTACAGGGTTCATTCCATGTGGTTACAGGGTTCATTCCTTGTGGTTACAGGGTTCATTCCTTGTGGTTACATGGGTCAATTCCTTGTGGTTACAGGGTTCATTCCTTGTGGTTACAGGGTTAATTCCATGTGGTTACAGGGTTCATTCCTTGTGGTTACAGGGTTCATTCCTTGTGGTTACAGGGTTCATTCCATATGGTTACAGGGTTCATTCCTTGTGGTTACATGGTTCATTCCTTGTGGTTACAGGGTTAATTCCTTGTGGTTACAGGGTTCATTCCTTGTGGTTACAGGGTTAATTCCATGTGGTTACAGGGTTCATTCCTTGTGGTTACAGGGTTCATTCCTTGTGGTTACAGGGTTCATTCCTTGTGGTTACAGGGTTCATTCCATATGGTTACAGAGTTCATTCCTTGTGGTTACAGGGTTCATTCCTTGTGGTTACAGGGTTCATTCCTTGTGGTTACAGGGTTCATTCATTGTGGTTACATGGTTCAATTCCTTGTGGTTAAAACAGAAACTCAAAGGGTTAAGTTGGTGTATTAATTCTGAGTGGTTAAGTTTAGGGCTACGGTTTGGGGAAAGCTTTAAAAACAAACAAAAAACACGTTATTTACATCAAGTATCATCAAGTATTCTAGTGACTTGCTGTAGCATTGTAAACTGCCAAGGTGCAGTGGTCTAAGCAACGCACTCCTGCTCTGAGCGTCACGAGTTTGCGCCCAGTGCTGGGCAATCGTTTTTATACGTTTTGTGAGCGCCCGGTGCTGGGCAATCGTTTTTATTTGTTTTGTGAGCGCCCAGTGCTGGGCAATCGTTTTTATACGTTTTGTGAGCACCCAGTGCTGGGCAATCGTTTCCATTTGTTTTGTGAGCGCCCAGTGCTGGGCAATCGTTTCCATTTGTTTTGTGAGCGCCCAGTGCTGGGCAATCGTTTCCATTGGTTTTGTGAGCGCCCAGTGCTGGGGAATCGTTTTCATGTGTTTAGTGAGCGCCCAGTGCTGGGCAATCGTTTCCATTGGTTTTGTGAGCACCCAGTGCTGGGCAATCGTTTTCATTTGTTTTGTGAGCACCCAGTGCTGGGCAATCGTTTTCATGTGTTTAGTGAGCGCCCAGTGCTGGGCAATCGTTTTTATTTGTTTAGTGAGCGCCCAGTGCTGGGCAATCGTTTTTATTTGTTTAGTGAGCGCCCAGTACTGGGCAATCGTTTTTATTTGTTATATCGACGTTCTGGGGACCTTTTCAAACGTCTGAAATCTGCATGGTCTAGACGAGGAATGGGAGGAGTTAACTTTGTAGATGAAAGGGTGTGTTTGTTGATTCTCCTGCTTCACCAGCCAGTCAGATGAAGAGGGCAGCTCTCTCTAACCACAGCCCTTTATAACCTACTGCCATTGATCCATCGACATAAGTCTGTCACACCAATTCCATTCAATTCAATTCAAGGGGCTTTATTTGAATGGGAAACATATGTTTGCGTTGCCAAAGCAAGTGAAATGGATAAACAAAAGTGAAATAAACAATAAAAAGTGAAGAGTAAATATTACACTGACACCATCGCTCCCTGCCACCACTCATCTCTCCTATCCTTTATTTTCTCCATCTCTCGTTTTTTATTCTCTTCACATCCTCTCCTGACCTGATCATGTGATTATCTGTCCTGCGTTCTTCTCTATCCGTTTGGGGAAATAGACAAATATATAGGTAATGGCTAACCAGGTCTTTTTATGACCTCCTCATTGATCTATTGACCCGTGTCTGTCTGGACATCACTTTGACTGGATGTGTGTTCCCTCCATCTTCTCCTCTCTTCATGTTCGCCTCCTCTGTCCAGACTCATCCACCTGGGGTAGGACGTAGAGAGGCTGTTGATGAGTATCTGTCTGGCTGACGATCTGGTTGTTTTTGGTGGCAATCTGTCTGTGCGGGTCCATCTCAGACCTCATGCAGCCAGTGGGACAGGCAGTATGGTTCCAGATAGATGAGAAAACACATGGATGAATATACAAAATGTTTCATTTGTAAGGATTACCAGTATCAGTACCATTATGTAATCAGTCATGTTTGAACATGGAAGGTTTTGCCAGGTGAAGTAACCTGGCCCTGGTTTTAATGGTTATTTGGATAGGGAATCAAGCCAACAGTGCTGTCAGAGAGAGCGAGAGAGAGAGAGAGACCTAGGAAAGAAAGAAGGAGTTAAAGAGGAGAGAAAGAACGACAAGTCTCCAGGGATGCATTTTAATTCTCCCCATTGCCCTATATTCCCCTCCAGTTGTTGTTTTGATGATAGCAACGCTTTGCATATTCTCACCTTCAAAGCACCGGGATAGTGCACAGGAGGAGGACCTGTGTGTGTGTGTGTGTGTGTGTGTGTGTGTGTGTGTGTGTGTGTGTGTGTGTGTGTGTGTGTGTGTGTGTGTGTGTGTGTGTAGGACACGAATGGGGTGTAGTGATTTCATGTGATCACAATTCACAAGATAAAGAGCAACAAAGAGGGATAGAAGGGGAGAGAGGAGGAAAGGAGAGATAAATTGGATAAAAGACAAAAATGCTGTGCTCCAACACTCTGTTCTGTGTGAGACTTATGGGAGTAAGGAAACTGTTTACTCTGAGTCGGAGTCTAGTGTTCACTGTGTGTGTGTGTGTGTGTGTGTGTGTGTGTGTGTGTGTGTTTGTACAGTATGTGATTGAGTGCATGTATTTGAGTGTAGGTCTGTGAGTGCATATGTGCAGAGCATTGCAGGCTAGAGCTGGGAAGAGCAGTGTAACAGAGATGTATTTATGTTAGTTTTATGGCCACAGTGAAACTCCGGGCCTACCCTGGCTCTCTGCCCACCCACCTTTATTCCAGATGTTACCATGGTGAAACTCAGGGGCCGTAGCTTGGCAACCAGGCAGGGGTTCTGGGAGTGGAGAGGTATGTAAGAGGGAGGGAGAGACAGAGGGATGGTGGGAGGGAGAATGAGAGAGAGCGACACAGCGACAGACAGATAGAGAATGGTGTGTATATATGTGTGACTGAGAGGGAGAGAGGGAGAGAGGGAGAGAGAGAGAGAGAGAGGGAGAGAGAGAGGGAGAGAGAGAGAGGGAGACAGAGACAGAGACAGAGACAGAGACAGAGAGACAGAAAGAGAGAGAGAGGGAGAGGGAGAGGGAGAGAGAGAGAGAGGGAGAGAGAGAGAAAGAGAGAGAGAGGGGGGAGAGAGAGAGAGAGAGAGAGGGAGAGAGAGAGAGAGAGAGAGAAGGAAAGACATTCACACCTCCAGGTGTAGCTGTATGTTGTTGAACTTTCCAAAGTTTGTGTAGCTCTTGCTCCTTTAGAGGAGGAAGACTGGTGTTAATTTAGGCCTTGTGTTAACTCCATTATGACCACAATGATAAGCTACATAGCCCTGCTTGTTCCTCTAGCACTATTGATTTCAATTTCAAACTGTAATGGAGAAGAGCGGACTCTCTCTCTCTCTCTCTCCCTCTCTTTCTTGAGGACATCTCCTTTTTCTCCCTCTATTGCTCCCTTTCTGGCTCTTTCTCTGTATTTTGTGTGCTGCATGGTGAGCGAGGGTGTGTGTGAGAGAGAGGAGACAGAAGGATAGAGAGAGGGGGGGAGGAAGAATGAGGGATTGAGGTTTGGCTTTAGCCCAGGGAAAATGTAACTGTTTGGGGGTTACAGAGAGCAGTCCCTGGGCTTTAGACCAAAAGACCAACAGACCAATGGCTGAGTTGAGTGAAAAGTATTATTTATTCATTTCCCTTCAAACTTAATCTGCATGAAGGAAACAACTCAAAACGGCGCAGTACAACATGAATTAGGAGGAGGAGAGGATAGAAAAGCTGGGAAGGGAGAACACATTGTGAAGGGAAGAAGAGAGGGAGATGTAGCTACCCCAGTCAGGGTTAACTCAGCCTCGTCGTTAACCAGGGGGAAGTTCCATGGCAGGAATCAGCCAAAGAGGGGTCGGACCCTGGTGTAAATCAGAGACGCCTCAAAATACGTTAAACCAATCAAATGCCTTGCTTGGGCGGAGCTCCAAAGGTGCTCACCAGATTAGTGCCATAGGAGAAACAGTGCTACTAAATACTGAACGTTTAAAGCACGCTGATTTTCACAGCATTTCTGTGTTATTTCGAGATAGGCTGAAGCAAGAGGTGAGAAACGGTCTACAATGCTGGCCATATCAATGTAGTTTTTGAAGTGATATTTGGCTGTAACTAACCTTAGCCACAAGGAGGTTAGTTTTGAGAAAAGTCAACTAACCTTGTAAGCTACATAGGTATAACTAACTAGCTAGCTACTAGCTAGTTCAATTTCTCTCACAATTATAATGCCAAAAAATGTTTTATAAAAACAGCATGTTATTGACCTAAAATATTAGCCCAGTCACTAGCTTATCCAGGGTCAGTGATACATAGAGCTGCAATCATTTTGCAAGCAACATTGCTAAAATGAATGAAAATAAACCAAATGAAACTCATAAAATGTTACCTGTAATTCTCATCTCCTGTAACCTACAGTAACTGTAATCACCTGTAATTTACAGTAACTGTAATCTCCTGTAACCTACAGTAACTGTAATCTCCTGTAACCGACAGTAACTGTAATCTCATGTATCCTACAGTAACTGTAATCTCCTGTAACCTACCTTAACTGTAATATCCTGTAACCTACAGTCACTGTAATCTCCTGTAACCTACAGTAACTGTAATCTCCCAAAACCTACAGTAACTGTAATCTCCTGTAACCTACCATAACTGTAATCTCCTGTAACCTACTTTAACTGTAATCTCCTGTAACCTACCTTAACTGTAATCTCTTGCAACCAACAGTAACTAATCTCCTGTACCCTACAGTAACTGTAATCTCCTGTAACCTACCTTAACTGTAATCTCCTGTAACCTACAGTAACTGTAATCTCCCGTAACCTACAGTAACTGTAATCTCCTTATTTTCATACTGTACCTAAATTACAAAGGTTGGATTTGCACGAAACATTTTTACATGTCAGCACTTGAAAAGGCATGTACAAAATCTGGTATTGTAAGGGTTTTCCTCCTCCTCTTCGTCTGAGGAGGAGAAGCGAGAAGGATCGGAGGACCAATGCGCAGCGTGGTAAGTGTCCATGGTTGTTTATTTAGAAAACATAAACTGAACACTATGAATACAAAAACAATAAATGTGAACAAATCGAAACAGTAGCATGTGGCGAATAAACACAGACACAGAAACAATCACCCACAAAACAACAGTGAAACCCAGACTACCTAAGTATGATTCTCAATCAGAGACAACTAACAACATCTGCCTCTGATTGAGACGGGAGACTAGCAGCTCTGGAGAGACGGGAGACTCTAGCGGCGGTGGAGGTGAGGAAGTCTCTAGCAGCGCTGGACAGGCGGGAGCACCTGTAGACAAAGGACGAAGAGACAGCCTGGTGCGGGGGGCTGCCACCTGAGGGCTGGTGCGTGGAGGGGGAACTGAATGGACCGGACCGTGAAGGCATACTGGAGATCTTGAGAGCAGGGCTGGCACCATCCGCCCTGGCTGGATCTTCACCCTAGCCCGGCAGATGTGGGGATCTGGGATGTAGCGCACCGGGCTAAGCACGCGTACTGGGGACACCGTGCATTGCACAGCATAACACGGTGCCTGACCAGTATAACGCCCGCCACTGTTAGCACGGCTAGGAGGACTGTAGCACTGAGCTGGCACAGGACGTGCAGGGCTAGGAAGGTGCATAAGAGGCCTGGTGCTTGAGGCTGGCACAGTTTTCACCAGACGACTAGCATGCACCTCAGGACGAGTATGGAGAGCTGACCCAGGTGACATCAAATCCCCGACACGCTCCGTCGGGCGAATACCGTGCCTCATGCACCAACACAGCACCTCTCTCATAACTCTCTCCTCCAATTTCCCTGTTAACTCCTTCACTGTCTCTGCTTCGCTCACCTCCAACACCAGCTCTGGTTCCATCCTTGGCTCCTCACGGTAAACAGGGGGAGTTGGCTCAGGTCGGACTCCTGACTCTGCCACACTCTCCCTGTGCCTCCCCCAATAAATTTTTGGAGCTGCCTCTCGGGCTTCCAGCCGCGCTGCCGTGCGGCAAATAATGCCGCCGTGTGGCGAATAAACACAGACACGGAAACAATCACAAAACAACAGTGAAACCCAGACTACCTAAGTATGATTCTCAATCAGAGACAACTAACGACACCTGCCTCTGATTGAGAACCATACTAGGCCGAACACAGAAAACCAACCTAGAAACACAAAACATAGAATGCCCACCCAACTCACGTCCTGACCAACTAAAACAAACAAATAACACAAGAACTAGGGTCAGAACGTGACAGGTATATGGTAGGTCTCATATACATTGTCTACTGGTATCATTTTAAATTGAGAACACAGAGCTCAACGTGTACAATGTGTGAGTTTAGATATTCTCTGCTTCAGATGCCCATAAGCCGGTAGTGCAAATGATAAGCTACTAAATGTATTCACATAGCTGATATAATGAGAGAGAGAAACAATACAATTAAACAGATTGGAGATGTTACTACTAGACAAAAAGGAAATGTTTGAGAACACAACACAGGAACACGGACAGATCAGAGACAGAACACCTTCCCCTCTTTATTGTAGGATTGTGATATGTGATTAATCAACATGGCCACTAGTTCAATTTGAATATTAATTTAACAATTAAAACAAGTGTGAACATTTCACTTCAAAAGATTCAACACTTTACTAATAAGCTAACACGTGTGTAAAGATTAGACATCATAGTCTAAACAACAATAGATAATTAGTAGTAACAAGTAAAGCGTCATTTCAGGTGAAAACAAAAAAACGCCATACCAGTGGTGGCCAACCTTGCTCCACTGATCCCTGATCTACTGGGTGAGCAGACTTTTATTCCAGACCAGAAATAGCACACTTGATTATCAAGTCATTCTATTTGATAAGTTAAATCAGGTGTGTTGAAACAGAACTGAAACAGAACCCTTCACACCCGGAAGACCACCGGCAGGGTTGGCCTGCTCCAATTGTAATAGGTTTAAGCATTGTGTCAGATGTTTAACTGTATTTTTGTGCACAACATTTGCTAGCATAGGTAGCCCTACACATACAGTGCCTTGCAAAAGTATTCAGCCCCCTTGAACTTTGCAACCTTTTGCCACATTTCAGGCTTCAAACATAAAGATATAAAACTGTATTTTTTTGTGAAGAATCAACAACAAGTGGGACACAATCATGAAGTGGAACAACATTTATTGGATATTTCAAACTTTCTTAACAAATCAAAAACTGAAAAATTGGGCGTGCAAAATTATTCAGCCCCCTTAATACTTTGTAGCGCCACCTTTTGCTGCGATTACAGCTGTACGTCGCTTGGGATATGTCTCTATCAGTTTTGCACATCGAGAGACTGACATTTTTTCCCATTCCTCCTTGCAAAACAGCTCGAGCTCAGTGAGGTTGGATGGAGAGCATTTGTGAACAGCAGTTTTCAGTTCTTTCCACAGATTCTCGATTGGATTCAGGTCTGGACTTTGACTTGGCCATTCTAACACCTGGATATGTTTATTTTTGAACCATTCCATTGTAGATTTTGCTTTATGTTTTGGATCATTGTCTTGTTGGAAGACAAATCTCCGTCCCAGTCTCAGGTCTTTTGCAGACTCCATCAGGTTTTCTTCCAGAATGGTCCTGTATTTGGCCTCATCCATCTTCTCATCAATTTTAACCATCTTCCCTGTCCCTGCTGAAGAAAAGCAGGCCCAAACCATGATGCTGCCACCACCATGTTTGACAGTGGGGATGGTGTGTTCAGGGTGATGCGCTGTGTTGCTTTTACGCCAAACATAACTTTTTGCATTGTTGCCAAAAAGTTCAATTTTGGTTTCATCTGACCAGAGCACCTTCTTCCACATGTTTGGTGTGTCTCCCAGGTGGCTTGTGGCAAACTTTAAACAACACTTTTTATGGATATCTTTAAGAAATGGCTTTCTTCTTGTCACTCTTCCATAAAGGCCAGATTTGTGCAATATACGACTGCTTGTGGTCCTATGGACAGAGTCTCCCACCTCAGCTGTAGATCTCTGCAGTTCATCCAGAGTGATCATGGGCCTCTTGGCTTCATCTCTGATCAGTCTTCTCCTTGTATGAGCTGAAAGTTTAGAGGGACGGCCAGGTCTTGGTAGATTTGCAGTGGTCTGATACTCTTTCCATTTCAATATTATCGCTTGCACAGTGCTCCTTGGGATGTTTAAAGCTTGGGAAATCTTTTTGTATCCAAATCCGGCTTTAAACTTCTTCACAACAGTATCTCGGATCTGCCTGATGTGTTCCTTGTTCTTCATGATGCTCTCTGCGCTTTTAACGGACCTCTGAGACTATCACAGTGCAGGTGCATTTATACGGAGACTTGATTACACACAGGTGGATTGTATTTATCATCATTAGTCATTTAGGTCAACATTGGATCATTCAGAGATCCTCACTGAACTTCTGAATACTTTCGCAAGGCACTGTATATCCCATGGCATATAGGTAATAGACTAGGCCTCTTGGGACATTCTTTGGGACTCTCTCTCTCTCTCTCTCTCTCTCTCTCTCTCTCTCTCTCTCTCTCTCTCAATGAGACAGCCTATGGGGATGAGGTCAGAGACCTGGCAGGGTGGTGCCAAGACAACAACCTCTTCCTCAACGTAAGCAAGACAAAGGAGCTGATCGTGGACAACAAAAATCGGAGGGGCGAGCACGCCCCCACATTCACATCAACAGGGCTGTAATGGAGTGGTTAGAGAGCTTCAAGTTCCTCATTGTCCACATAGCTAAGGATCTGTCATGGTCCAAACACACCAACACAGTTGGGAAGAGGGCATGACAATCCTCTTCCTCCTCAGGAGGCTGAAAAGATTTGGCCCTCAGATCCTCAAAAAGTTCTTGTTAATCTTGACTGGCTGCGTCACCACCTGGTAGGTCAACTGCTTGGTATCCGATCACAAGGCGCTACAGAGGTAGTGTGGACGGCCCAGTAAATCACTGGGGCAGAGTTCCCTGCCATCCAGGACCACTATAGCAGGCGATGTCATTGGAAGGCCCTAAGTCACTGATCTCTTAGCTGCCGCACGGAAAGCAGAACCGATAAACCAAGTCTGGAACCAACAGGACCCTGAACAGCTTCTACCCCCAACCTATAAGACTGATAAAATGTTAGTTAAATAGTTAAACCAAATAGCTACCTGGACAATCTGCATTGACCCTTTTTGCACTAACTTGTTTTACTCATCACATACACTGCTGCTACTGTTTACTATCTGTCACTTTATTCCACGTTTTATGTACATACCTACCTCAATTACCTCGTACTCCTGCACATCAACTCGGTACTGATACCTCATGAATATAGCAGAGTTATCGTTACTCATTGTGCGTCTGTTATTACTTTTATTATTACGTGTTTTCATTTCTATTATTTCTCTATTTCCTTTCTCTCTGCATTATTGGGAAGGGCCCGTCAGTAAGCATTTCACGAGTAGTCCACACGTGTTGACGAAGCATGAGACAAATACAATTTGATTTGATTTAATCTGCAAGCAGTCTTTCACAGCTTTCCATATCTGAGGACAGAAAACATCACAAAGAAACAGGCTTCATTATACTCACATTAGACAGCACTGAATATTATGTTGCTACTAACTATCTGTCCTCAAAGTTTCCCCCTCTAGGGACTGGAACCGGAGATTATTTTCATAATACCCCCCCACAAAATGACCTGCCCTATCCAGTAGCCTACAATCTCCCTTTACTGAAGGCTGGAGCTGCAGTTTCACCCTCTTCCATGGCTGTTATCTACAAAAAAATGTTTTATTTACAATGATTACATCAAGATAGCTAGCTGATGACATTTAATTAACTTAGCTAAACAGTTGTAAAGTTAGCTACCTAGCTAGCAGCTCAGTTGAGTTAACCTAAAAATGGACCTACTGTAGCAAGCTAGCTAGCTAATAATACATATATATTTATTTTAAATTAAAACAATTTATTTACTTACTTGAATAGGTTCTCCCACTGCCTCAGTTTTTTGGGTCCTTACAAAAATAAAATAATGAACAATCTTCATGTTTTTTCAGTAGTAGCAAAGTGCAGCCAGAAGCCATGTGGACGAATGGAGACAAGAGAAAAGCTTGTGTTTGTCACCAGAGCAGTTTAGAACGTGTACCAGCGTAATTCCACTTTCAATTTCAATCAATATGAATCGCAGACTGTCGGCCACACTTGATGCGGTTTGATGCAGCAGACATTTCAATCCGTTTTTGTAATACACAATTCTCAAGACCTCAAAGGGAGGCTTGACAACTACATGATTTTGGAGGTATGGCAACGCGAGACTGGGGTTGACCTACAACTCTAGTCAGGATTGGGAGGGAAGGATATTGGATAAGCTGGACAAAGCGTATAAGAGAAGGTCAGAATGTAAAATAAAGGAAAAGAGAAGAAAGCAGGATACATGCAGAGGAAGGTGGGTTGGTGTTTCTTACTGAAGAGACTAAAGCCAGACGCAGTAACCAATTAGGAGCCAGACAGTGACGGACTTGTTTTTTATTGGACAGACAGATTGTTATTAATCATTATGATCATAATACTCAAACTGAGCGAGACGGTGTGTGTGTGTGTGTGTGTGTGTGTGTGTGTTTGTGTGTGTTTGTGTGTGTGTGTGTGTGTGTGTGTGTGTGTGTGTGTGTGTGTGTGTGTGTATGTGTGTGTGTCTGTGTGCGTGCAGCCTGATATCAACCGCGTGTGTGTCAAATCAAATCAAATTGTATTTGTCACATGTGCCGAATACAACAGGTGTAGATTTTATAGTGAAATGCTTACTTACAAGCCCTTAACCAACAATGCTTGAAGAAGTTTTAAGAGAAAAAATACAAATAAGTGTTAAGTAAAAAATAGAAAATAAAAGTAACAAACTATTAAACAGCAGCAGTAAAATAACAAGTGAGGCTTTATACAGGGGGTACCGGTACAGAGTCAATGTGGAGGCTATATACAGGGGGTACCGGTACAGAGTCAATGTGGAGGCTATATACAGAGGTTACCGGTACAGAGTCAATGTGGAGGCTATATACAGAGGTTACCGGTATAGAGTCAATGTGGAGGCTTTATACAGGGTGTACCGGTACAGAGTCAATGTGGAGGCTATATACAGAGGTTACCGGTATAGAGTCAATGTGGAGGCTATATACAGGGTGTACCGGTACAGAGTCAATGTGGAGGCTATATACAGAGGTTACCGGTATAGAGTCAATGTGGAGGCTATATACAGAGGTTACCGGTACAGAGTCAATGTGGAGGCTATATACAGGGTGTACCGGTACAGAGTCAATGTGGAGGCTATATACAGAGGTTACCGGTATAGAGTCAATGTGGAGGCTATATACAGAGGTTACCGGTACAGAGTCAATGTGGAGGCTATATACAGAGGTTACCGGTATAGAGTCAATGTGGAGGCTATATACAGAGGTTACCGGTATAGAGTCAATGTGGAGGCTATATACAGAGGTTACCGGTATAGAGTCAATGTGGAGGCTATATACAGAGGTTACCGGTATAGAGTCAATGTGGAGGCTATATACAGAGGTTACCGGTATAGAGTCAATGTGGAGGCTATATACAGAGGTTACCGGTATAGAGTCAATGTGGAGGCTATATACAGAGGTTACCGGTATAGAGTCAATGTGGAGGCTATATACAGAGGTTACCGGTATAGAGTCAATGTGGAGGCTATATACAGAGGTTACCGGTACAGAGTCAATGTGGAGGCTATATACAGAGGTTACCGGTATAGAGTCAATGTGGAGGCTATATACAGAGGTTACCGGTACAGAGTCAATGTGGAGGCTATATACAGGGTGTACCGGTACAGAGTCAATGTGGAGGCTATATACAGAGGTTACCGGTATAGAGTCAATGTGGAGGCTATATACAGAGGTTACCGGTACAGAGTCAATGTGGAGGCTATATACAGAGGTTACCGGTATAGAGTCAATGTGGAGGCTATATACAGAGGTTACCGGTATAGAGTCAATGTGGAGGCTATATACAGAGGTTACCGGTATAGAGTCAATGTGGAGGCTATATACAGAGGTTACCGGTATAGAGTCAATGTGGAGGCTATATACAGAGGTTACCGGTATAGAGTCAATGTGGAGGCTATATACAGAGGTTACCGGTATAGAGTCAATGTGGAGGCTATATACAGAGGTTACCGGTATAGAGTCAATGTGGAGGCTATATACAGAGGTTACCGGTATAGAGTCAATGTGGAGGCTATATACAGAGGTTACCGGTACAGAGTCAATGTGGAGGCTATATACAGAGGTTACCGGTATAGAGTCAATGTGGAGGCTATATACAGAGGTTACCGGTACAGAGTCAATGTGGAGGCTATATACAGAGGTTACCGGTATAGAGTCAATGTGGAGGCTATATACAGAGGTTACCGGTATAGAGTCAATGTGGAGGCTATATACAGAGGTTACCGGTATAGAGTCAATGTGGAGGCTATATACAGAGGTTACCGGTATAGAGTCAATGTGGAGGCTATATACAGAGGTTACCGGTATAGAGTCAATGTGGAGGCTATATACAGAGGTTACCGGTATAGAGTCAATGTGGAGGCTATATACAGAGGTTACCGGTATAGAGTCAATGTGGAGGCTATATACAGAGGTTACCGGTATAGAGTCAATGTGGAGGCTATATACAGAGGTTACCGGTACAGAGTCAATGTGGAGGCTATATACAGAGGTTACCGGTATAGAGTCAATGTGGAGGCTATATACAGAGGTTACCGGTACAGAGTCAATGTGGAGGCTATATACAGAGGTTACCGGTATAGAGTCAATGTGGAGGCTATATACAGAGGTTACCGGTACAGAGTCAATGTGGAGACTATATACAGAGGTTACCGGTATAGAGTCAATGTGGAGACTATATACAGAGGTTACCGGTACAGAGTCAATGTGGAGACTATATACAGAGGTTACCGGTATAGAGTCAATGTGGAGGCTATATACAGAGGTTACCGGTATAGAGTCAATGTGGAGGCTATATACAGAGGTTACCGGTACAGAGTCAATGTGGAGGCTATATACAGAGGTTACCGGTATAGAGTCAATGTGGAGGCTATATACAGAGGTTACCGGTACAGAGTCAATGTGGAGACTATATACAGAGGTTACCGGTACAGAGTCAATGTGGAGGCTATATACAGAGGTTACCGGTATAGAGTCAATGTGGAGGCTATATACAGAGGTTACCGGTATAGAGTCAATGTGGAGACTATATACAGAGGTTACCGGTACAGAGTCAATGTGGAGGCTATATACAGAGGTTACCGGTATAGAGTCAATGTGGAGGCTATATACAGAGGTTACCGGTATAGAGTCAATGTGGAGGCTATATACAGAGGTTACCGGTACAGAGTCAATGTGGAGGCTATATACAGAGGTTACCGGTATAGAGTCAATGTGGAGGCTATATACAGAGGTTACCGGTATAGAGTCAATGTGGAGGCTATATACAGAGGTTACCGGTATAGAGTCAATGTGGAGGCTATATACAGAGGTTACCGGTATAGAGTCAATGTGGAGGCTATATACAGAGGTTACCGGTATAGAGTCAATGTGGAGACTATATACAGAGGTTACCGGTATAGAGTCAATGTGGAGGCTATATACAGAGGTTACCGGTATAGAGTCAATGTGGAGGCTATATACAGAGGTTACCGGTATAGAGTCAATGTGGAGGCTATATACAGAGGTTACCGGTATAGAGTCAATGTGGAGACTATATACAGAGGTTACCGGTATAGAGTCAATGTGGAGACTATATACAGAGGTTACCGGTACAGAGTCAATGTGGAGGCTATATACAGGGTGTACCGGTACAGAGTCAATGTGGAGGCTATATACAGAGGTTACCGGTATAGAGTCAATGTGGAGGCTATATACAGAGGTTACCGGTACAGAGTCAATGTGGAGGCTATATACAGGGTGTACCGGTACAGAGTCAATGTGGAGGCTATATACAGAGGTTACCGGTATAGAGTCAATGTGGAGGCTATATACAGAGGTTACCGGTACAGAGTCAATGTGGAGGCTATATACAGAGGTTACCGGTATAGAGTCAATGTGGAGGCTATATACAGAGGTTACCGGTATAGAGTCAATGTGGAGGCTATATACAGAGGTTACCGGTATAGAGTCAATGTGGAGGCTATATACAGAGGTTACCGGTATAGAGTCAATGTGGAGGCTATATACAGAGGTTACCGGTATAGAGTCAATGTGGAGGCTATATACAGAGGTTACCGGTATAGAGTCAATGTGGAGGCTATATACAGAGGTTACCGGTATAGAGTCAATGTGGAGGCTATATACAGAGGTTACCGGTATAGAGTCAATGTGGAGGCTATATACAGAGGTTACCGGTACAGAGTCAATGTGGAGGCTATATACAGAGGTTACCGGTACAGAGTCAATGTGGAGGCTATATACAGAGGTTACCGGTACAGAGTCAATGTGGAGGCTATATACAGGGTGTACCGGTACAGAGTCAATGTGGAGGCTATATACAGAGGTTACCGGTATAGAGTCAATGTGGAGGCTATATACAGAGGTTACCGGTACAGAGTCAATGTGGAGGCTATATACAGAGGTTACCGGTATAGAGTCAATGTGGAGGCTATATACAGAGGTTACCGGTATAGAGTCAATGTGGAGGCTATATACAGAGGTTACCGGTATAGAGTCAATGTGGAGGCTATATACAGAGGTTACCGGTACAGAGTCAATGTGGAGGCTATATACAGAGGTTACCGGTACAGAGTCAATGTGGAGGCTATATACAGAGGTTACCGGTACAGAGTCAATGTGGAGGCTATATACAGAGGTTACCGGTATAGAGTCAATGTGGAGGCTATATACAGAGGTTACCGGTATAGAGTCAATGTGGAGGCTATATACAGAGGTTACCGGTATAGAGTCAATGTGGAGGCTATATACAGAGGTTACCGGTATAGAGTCAATGTGGAGGCTATATACAGAGGTTACCGGTATAGAGTCAATGTGGAGGCTATATACAGAGGTTACCGGTACAGAGTCAATGTGGAGGCTATATACAGAGGTTACCGGTATAGAGTCAATGTGGAGGCTATATACAGAGGTTACCGGTATAGAGTCAATGTGGAGGCTATATACAGAGGTTACCGGTATAGAGTCAATGTGGAGGCTATATACAGAGGTTACCGGTATAGAGTCAATGTGGAGGCTATATACAGAGGTTACCGGTATAGAGTCAATGTGGAGGCTATATACAGAGGTTACCGGTATAGAGTCAATGTGGAGGCTATATACAGAGGTTACCGGTATAGAGTCAATGTGGAGGCTATATACAGAGGTTACCGGTATAGAGTCAATGTGGAGGCTATATACAGAGGTTACCGGTATAGAGTCAATGTGGAGGCTATATACAGAGGTTACCGGTATAGAGTCAATGTGGAGGCTATATACAGAGGTTACCGGTATAGAGTCAATGTGGAGACTATATACAGAGGTTACCGGTATAGAGTCAATGTGGAGCTATATACAGAGGTTACCGGTATAGAGTCAATGTGGAGGCTATATACAGAGGTTACCGGTATAGAGTCAATGTGGAGGCTATATACAGAGGTTACCGGTATAGAGTCAATGTGGAGGCTATATACAGAGGTTACCGGTATAGAGTCAATGTGGAGACTATATACAGAGGTTACCGGTATAGAGTCAATGTGGAGGCTATATACAGAGGTTACCGGTATAGAGTCAATGTGGAGACTATATACAGAGGGTACCGGTATAGAGTCAATGTGGAGGCTATATACAGAGGTTACCGGTATAGAGTCAATGTGGAGGCTATATACAGAGGTTACCGGTATAGAGTCAATGTGGAGGCTATATACAGAGGTTACCGGTATAGAGTCAATGTGGAGGCTATATACAGAGGTTACCGGTATAGAGTCAATGTGGAGGCTATATACAGAGGTTACCGGTATAGAGTCAATGTGGAGGCTATATACAGAGGTTACCGGTATAGAGTCAATGTGGAGGCTATATACAGAGGTTACCGGTACAGAGTCAATGTGGAGGCTATATACAGAGGTTACCGGTACAGAGTCTATGTGGAGGCTATATACAGAGGTTACCGGTATAGAGTCAATGTGGAGGCTATATACAGAGGTTACCGGTATAGAGTCAATGTGGAGGCTATATACAGAGTTACCGGTATAGAGTCAATGTGGAGGCTATATACAGAGGTTACCGGTATAGAGTCAATGTGGAGGCTATATACAGAGGTTACCGGTATAGAGTCAATGTGGAGGCTATATACAGAGGTTACCGGTATAGAGTCAATGTGGAGGCTATATACAGAGGTTACCGGTATAGAGTCAATGTGGAGGCTATATACAGAGGTTACCGGTATAGAGTCAATGTGGAGGCTATATACAGAGGTTACCGGTATAGAGTCAATGTGGAGGCTATATACAGGGGTTACCGGTACAGAGTCAATGTGGAGGCTATATACAGAGGTTACCGGTACAGAGTCAATGTGGAGGCTATATACAGAGGTTACCGGTACAGAGTCAATGTGGAGGCTATATACAGAGGTTACCGGTACAGAGTCAATGTGGAGGCTATATACAGAGGTTACCGGTATAGAGTCAATGTGGAGGCTATATACAGAGGTTACCGGTATAGAGTCAATGTGGAGGCTATATACAGAGGTTACCGGTATAGAGTCAATGTGGAGGCTATATACAGAGGTTACCGGTATAGAGTCAATGTGGAGGCTATATACAGAGGTTACCGGTATAGAGTCAATGTGGAGGCTATATACAGAGGTTACCGGTATAGAGTCAATGTGGAGGCTATATACAGAGGTTACCGGTATAGAGTCAATGTGGAGGCTATATACAGAGGTTACCGGTATAGAGTCAATGTGGAGGCTATATACAGAGGTTACCGGTATAGAGTCAATGTGGAGGCTATATACAGAGGTTACCGGTATAGAGTCAATGTGGAGGCTATATACAGAGGTTACCGGTATAGAGTCAATGTGGAGGCTATATACAGAGGTTACCGGTATAGAGTCAATGTGGAGGCTATATACAGAGGTTACCGGTATAGAGTCAATGTGGAGGCTATATACAGAGGTTACCGGTATAGAGTCAATGTGGAGGCTATATACAGAGGTTACCGGTATAGAGTCAATGTGGAGGCTATATACAGAGGTTACCGGTATAGAGTCAATGTGGAGGCTATATACAGAGGTTACCGGTATAGAGTCAATGTGGAGGCTATATACAGAGGTTACCGGTATAGAGTCAATGTGGAGGCTATATACAGAGGTTACCGGTATAGAGTCAATGTGGAGGCTATATACAGAGGTTACCGGTATAGAGTCAATGTGGAGGCTATATACAGAGGTTACCGGTATAGAGTCAATGTGGAGGCTATATACAGAGGTTACCGGTACAGAGTCAATGTGGAGGCTATATACAGAGGGTACCGGTATAGAGTCAATGTGGAGGCTATATACAGGGGGTACCAGTATAGAGTCAATGTGGAGGCTATATACAGAGGTTACCGGTATAGAGTCAATGTGGAGGCTATATACAGAGGTTACCGGTATAGAGTCAATGTGGAGGCTATATACAGAGGTTACCGGTATAGAGTCAATGTGGAGGCTATATACAGGGTTACCGGTATAGAGTCAATGTGGAGGCTATATACAGAGGTTACCGGTATAGAGTCAATGTGGAGGCTATATACAGGGTACCGGTACAGAGTCAATGTGGAGGCTATATACAGAGGTTACCGGTATAGAGTCAATGTGGAGGCTATATACAGAGGTTACCGGTATAGAGTCAATGTGGAGGCTATATACAGAGGTTACCGGTATAGAGTCAATGTGGAGGCTATATACAGAGGTTACCGGTATAGAGTCAATGTGGAGGCTATATACAGAGGTTACCGGTATAGAGTCAATGTGGAGGCTATATACAGGGGTACCGGTATAGAGTCAATGTGGAGGCTATATACAGGGGTACCGGTATAGAGTCAATGTGGAGGCTATATACAGAGGTTACCGGTATAGAGTCAATGTGGAGGCTATATACAGAGGTTACCGGTACAGAGTCAATGTGGAGGCTATATACAGAGGTTACCAGTATAGAGTCAATGTGGAGGCTATATACAGAGGTTACCGGTATAGAGTCAATGTGGAGGCTATATACAGAGGTTACCGGTACAGAGTCAATGTGGAGGCTACATACAGAGGTTACCGGTATAGAGTCAATGTGGAGGCTATATACAGGGTTACCGGTACAGAGTCAATGTGGAGGCTATATACAGGGGTACCGGTACAGAGTCAATGTGGAGGCTATATACAGAGGTTACCGGTACAGAGTCAATGTGGAGGCTATATACAGAGGTTACCGGTATAGAGTCAATGTGGAGGCTATATACAGAGGTTACCGGTATAGAGTCAATGTGGAGGCTATATACAGAGGTTACCGGTATAGAGTCAATGTGGAGGCTATATACAGAGGTTACCGGTATAGAGTCAATGTGGAGGCTATATACAGGGGGTACCAGTATAGAGTCAATGTGGAGGCTATATACAGGGGGTACCAGTATAGAGTCAATGTGGAGGCTATATACAGAGGTTACCGGTATAGAGTCAATGTGGAGGCTATATACAGAGGTTACCGGTACAGAGTCAATGTGGAGGCTATATACAGGGGGTACCAGTATAGAGTCAATGTGGAGGCTATATACAGGGGGTACCGGTACAGAGTCAATGTGGAGGCTATATACAGGGGTACCGGTATAGAGTCAATGTGGAGGCTATATACAGAGGTTACCGGTACAGAGTCAATGTGGAGGCTATATACAGGGGTACCAGTATAGAGTCAATGTGGAGGCTATATACAGGGGTACCGGTACAGAGTCAATGTGGAGGCTATATACAGAGGTTACCGGTACAGAGTCAATGTGGAGGCTATATACAGAGGTTACCGGTACAGAGTCAATGTGGAGGCTATATACAGAGGTTACCGGTATAGAGTCAATGTGGAGGCTATATACAGAGGTTACCGGTATAGAGTCAATGTGGAGGCTATATACAGAGGTTACCGGTATAGAGTCAATGTGGAGGCTATATACAGAGGTTACCGGTATAGAGTCAATGTGGAGGCTATATACAGAGGTTACCGGTACAGAGTCAATGTGGAGGCTATATACAGAGGTTACCGGTATAGAGTCAATGTGGAGGCTATATACAGAGGTTACCGGTATAGAGTCAATGTGGAGGCTATATACAGAGGTTACCGGTACAGAGTCAATGTGGAGGCTATATACAGAGGTTACCGGTATAGAGTCAATGTGGAGGCTATATACAGAGGTTACCGGTACAGAGTCAATGTGGAGGCTATATACAGAGGTTACCGGTACAGAGTCTATGTGGAGGCTATATACAGAGGTTACCGGTATAGAGTCAATGTGGAGGCTATATACAGAGGTTACCGGTATAGAGTCAATGTGGAGGCTATATACAGAGGTTACCGGTACAGAGTCAATGTGGAGGCTATATACAGAGGTTACCGGTATAGAGTCAATGTGGAGGCTATATACAGAGGTTACCGGTATAGAGTCAATGTGGAGGCTATATACAGAGGTTACCGGTACAGAGTCAATGTGGAGGCTATATACAGAGGTTACCGGTATAGAGTCAATGTGGAGGCTATATACAGAGGTTACCGGTATAGAGTCAATGTGGAGGCTATATACAGAGGTTACCGGTACAGAGTCAATGTGGAGGCTATATACAGAGGTTACCGGTACAGAGTCAATGTGGAGGCTATATACAGAGGTTACGGTACAGAGTCAATGTGGAGGCTATATACAGAGGTTACCGGTACAGAGTCAATGTGGAGGCTATATACAGAGGTTACGGTATAGAGTCAATGTGGAGGCTATATACAGAGGTTACCGGTACAGAGTCAATGTGGAGGCTATATACAGAGGTTACCGGTACAGAGTCAATGTGGAGGCTATATACAGAGGTTACCGGTACAGAGTCAATGTGGAGGCTATATACAGAGGTTACCGGTACAGAGTCAATGTGGAGGCTATATACAGAGGTTACCGGTATAGAGTCAATGTGGAGGCTATATACAGAGGTTACCGGTACAGAGTCAATGTGGAGGCTATATACAGAGGTTACCGGTACAGAGTCAATGTGGAGGCTATATACAGAGGTTACCGGTACAGAGTCAATGTGGAGGCTATATACAGAGGTACCGGTACAGAGTCAATGTGGAGGCTATATACAGAGGTTACCGGTACAGAGTCAATGTGGAGGCTATATACAGAGGTTACCGGTACAGAGTCAATGTGGAGGCTATATACAGAGGTTACCGGTACAGAGTCAATGTGGAGGCTATATACAGAGGTTACCGGTACAGAGTCAATGTGGAGGCTATATACAGAGGTTACCGGTACAGAGTCAATGTGGAGGCTATATACAGAGGTTACCGGTACAGAGTCAATGTGGAGGCTATATACAGAGGTTACCGGTACAGAGTCAATGTGGAGGCTATATACAGAGGTTACCGGTACAGAGTCAATGTGGAGGCTATATACAGAGGTTACCGGTACAGAGTCAATGTGGAGGCTATATACAGGGGTACCAGTATAGAGTCAATGTGGAGGCTATATACAGGGGTACCGGTACAGAGTCAATGTGGAGGCTATATACAGAGGTTACCGGTACAGAGTCAATGTGGAGGCTATATACAGAGGTTACCGGTACAGAGTCAATGTGGAGGCTATATACAGGGGTACCTGGTACAGAGTCAATGTGGAGGCTATATACAGGGGTACTGGTACAGAGTCAATGTGGAGGCTATATACAGGGGTACCGGTACAGAGTCAATGTGGAGGCTATATACAGAGGTTACCGGTACAGAGTCAATGTGGAGGCTATATACAGGGGTACCGGTATAGAGTCAATGTGGAGGCTATATACAGAGGGTACCGGTACAGAGTCAATGTGGAGGCTATATACAGAGGTACCGGTACAGAGTCAATGTGGAGGCTATATACAGAGGTTACCGGTATAGAGTCAATGTGGAGGCTATATACAGAGGTTACCGGTATAGAGTCAATGTGGAGGCTATATACAGAGGTTACCGGTACAGAGTCAATGTGGAGGCTATATACAGAGGTTACCGGTACAGAGTCAATGTGGAGGCTATATACAGAGGTTACCGGTACAGAGTCAATGTGGAGGCTATATACAGAGGTTACCGGTACAGAGTCAATGTGGAGGCTATATACAGAGGTTACCGGTACAGAGTCAATGTGGAGGCTATATACAGAGGTTACCGGTACAGAGTCAATGTGGAGGCTATATACAGAGGTTACCGGTACAGAGTCAATGTGGAGGCTATATACAGAGGTTACCGGTACAGAGTCAATGTGGAGGCTATATACAGAGGTTACCGGTACAGAGTCAATGTGGAGGCTATATACAGAGGGTACCGGTACAGAGTCAATGTGGAGGCTATATACAGGGGTACCGGTACAGAGTCAATGTGGAGGCTATATACAGGGGTACCGGTACAGAGTCAATGTGGAGGCTATATACAGGGGTACCGGTACAGAGTCAATGTGGAGGCTATATACAGAGGTACTGGTACAGAGTCAATGTGGAGGCTATATACAGAGGTTACCGGTACAGAGTCAATGTGGAGGCTATATACAGAGGTTACCGGTACAGAGTCAATGTGGAGGCTATATACAGAGGTTACGGTACAGAGTCAATGTGGAGGCTATATACAGAGGTTACCGGTACAGAGTCAATGTGGAGGCTATATACAGAGGTACCGGTACAGAGTCAATGTGGAGGCTATATACAGGGTTACCGGTACAGAGTCAATGTGGAGGCTATATACAGAGGTTACCGGTACAGAGTCAATGTGGAGGCTATATACAGAGGTTACCGGTACAGAGTCAATGTGGAGGCTATATACAGAGGTTACCGGTACAGAGTCAATGTGGAGGCTATATACAGAGGTTACCGGTACAGAGTCAATGTGGAGGCTATATACAGAGGTTACCGGTACAGAGTCAATGTGGAGGCTATATACAGAGGTTACCGGTACAGAGTCAATGTGGAGGCTATATACAGGGGTACTGGTACAGAGTCAATGTGGAGGCTATATACAGAGGTTACCGGTACAGAGTCAATGTGGAGGCTATATACAGAGGTACTGGTACAGAGTCAATGTGGAGGCTATATACAGAGGTTACCGGTACAGAGTCAATGTGGAGGCTATATACAGGGGTACCGGTACAGAGTCAATGTGGAGGCTATATACAGGGGTACCGGTACAGAGTCAATGTGGAGGCTATATACAGAGGTTACCGGTATAGAGTCAATGTGGAGGCTATATACAGGGGTACCGGTACAGAGTCAATGTGGAGGCTATATACAGAGGTTACCGGTACAGAGTCAATGTGGAGGCTATATACAGAGGTTACCGGTACAGAGTCAATGTGGAGGCTATATACAGGGGTACCGGTACAGAGTCAATGTGGAGGCTATATACAGGGGTACCGGTACAGAGTCAATGTGGAGGCTATATACAGAGGGTACCGGTACAGAGTCAATGTGGAGGCTATATACAGAGGTACTGGTACAGAGTCAATGTGGAGGCTATATACAGAGGTTACCGGTACAGAGTCAATGTGGAGGCTATATACAGAGGTTACCGGTACAGAGTCAATGTGGAGGCTATATACAGAGGTTACCGGTACAGAGTCAATGTGGAGGCTATATACAGGGGTACGGTACAGAGTCAATGTGGAGGCTATATACAGGGGTACCGGTACAGAGTCAATGTGGAGGCTATATACAGAGGTACCGGTACAGAGTCAATGTGGAGGCTATATACAGAGGTACCGGTACAGAGTCAATGTGGAGGCTATATACAGAGGTTACCGGTACAGAGTCAATGTGGAGGCTATATACAGAGGTTACGGTACAGAGTCAATGTGGAGGCTATATACAGGGTTACCGGTACAGAGTCAATGTGGAGGCTATATACAGAGGTACCGGTACAGAGTCAATGTGGAGGCTATATACAGAGGTTACCGGTACAGAGTCAATGTGGAGGCTATATACAGAGGTTACCGGTACAGAGTCAATGTGGAGGCTATATACAGAGGTTACCGGTACATAGAGTCAATGTGGAGGCTATATACAGAGGTACCGGTACAGAGTCAATGTGGAGGCTATATACAGGGGTACCGGTACAGAGTCAATGTGGAGGCTATATACAGAGGTACCGGTACAGAGTCAATGTGGAGGCTATATACAGAGGTACCGGTACAGAGTCAATGTGGAGGCTATATACAGAGGTTACCGGTACAGAGTCAATGTGGAGGCTATATACAGAGGTACCGGTACAGAGTCAATGTGGAGGCTATATACAGGGTACCGGGTCAATGTGGAGGCTATATACAGAGGTTACGGTACAGAGTCAATGTGGAGGCTATATACAGAGGGTACGGTACAGAGTCAATGTGGAGTAGGGTAGAGTCAATGTGGAGGCTATATACAGAGGTTACCGGTACAGAGTCAATGTGGAGGCTATATACAGAGGTACCGGTACAGAGTCAATGTGGAGGCTATATACAGAGGTTACTGGTACAGAGTCAATGTGGAGGCTATATACAGAGGTACTGGTACAGAGTCAATGTGGAGGCTATATACAGAGGTTACCGGTACAGAGTCAATGTGGAGGCTATATACAGAGGTTACCGGTACAGAGTCAATGTGGAGGCTATATACAGAGGTTACGGTACAGAGTCAATGTGGAGGCTATATACAGAGGTTACCGGTACAGAGTCAATGTGGAGGCTATATACAGAGGTTACCGGTACAGAGTCAATGTGGAGGCTATATACAGAGGGTACGGTATAGAGTCAATGTGGAGGCTATATACAGAGGTTACCGGTACAGAGTCAATGTGGAGGCTATATACAGAGGTACCGGTACAGAGTCAATGTGGAGGCTATATACAGAGGGTACGGTACAGAGTCAATGTGGAGGCTATATACAGAGGGTACCGGTACAGAGTCAATGTGGAGGCTATATACAGAGGTTACGGTACAGAGTCAATGTGGAGGCTATATACAGAGGTTACCGGTACAGAGTCAATGTGGAGGCTATATACAGGGGTACGGTACAGAGTCAATGTGGAGGCTATATACAGGGGTACCGGTACAGAGTCAATGTGGAGGCTATATACAGAGGTTACCGGTACAGAGTCAATGTGGAGGCTATATACAGAGGTTACCGGTACAGAGTCAATGTGGAGGCTATATACAGAGGTTACCAGTATAGAGTCAATGTGGAGGCTATATACAGAGGTTACCGGTACAGAGTCAATGTGGAGGCTATATACAGGGGTACCGGTACAGAGTCAATGTGGAGGCTATATACAGGGTACCGGTACAGAGTCAATGTGGAGGCTATATACAGAGGTTACGGTACAGAGTCAATGTGGAGGCTATATACAGAGGTTACCGGTACAGAGTCAATGTGGAGGCTATATACAGAGGTTACCGGTACAGAGTCAATGTGGAGGCTATATACAGAGGTTACCGGTACAGAGTCAATGTGGAGGCTATATACAGAGGTTACCGGTACAGAGTCAATGTGGAGGCTATATACAGGGGTACCGGTATAGAGTCAATGTGGAGGCTATATACAGGGGTACCGGTACAGAGTCAATGTGGAGGCTATATACAGAGGTTACCGGTACAGAGTCAATGTGGAGGCTATATACAGAGGTACCGGTACAGAGTCAATGTGGAGGCTATATACAGGGTACCAGTACAGAGTCAATGTGGAGGCTATATACAGAGGTACCGGTACAGAGTCAATGTGGAGGCTATATACAGAGGTACCGGTACAGAGTCAATGTGGAGGCTATATACAGAGGTTACCGGTACAGAGTCAATGTGGAGGCTATATACAGAGGTTACCGGTATAGAGTCAATGTGGAGGCTATATACAGAGGTTACCGGTACAGAGTCAATGTGGAGGCTATATACAGAGGTTACCGGTACAGAGTCAATGTGGAGGCTATATACAGAGGTTACCGGTACAGAGTCAATGTGGAGGCTATATACAGAGGTTACCGGTACAGAGTCAATGTGGAGGCTATATACAGAGGTTACGGTATAGAGTCAATGTGGAGGCTATATACAGAGGTTACCGGTACAGAGTCAATGTGGAGGCTATATACAGAGGTTACCGGTACAGAGTCAATGTGGAGGCTATATACAGAGGTTACCGGTACAGAGTCAATGTGGAGGCTATATACAGAGGTACCGGTACAGAGTCAATGTGGAGGCTATATACAGAGGTACGGTACAGAGTCAATGTGGAGGCTATATACAGAGGTTACCGGTATAGAGTCAATGTGGAGGCTATATACAGAGGTTACCGGTACAGAGTCAATGTGGAGGCTATATACAGAGGGTACCGGTACAGAGTCAATGTGGAGGCTATATACAGAGGGTACCGGTACAGAGTCAATGTGGAGGCTATATACAGGGGTACCGGTACAGAGTCAATGTGGAGGCTATATACAGAGGTTACCGGTACAGAGTCAATGTGGAGGCTATATACAGAGGTTACCGGTACAGAGTCAATGTGGAGGCTATATACAGAGGTACCGGTACAGAGTCAATGTGGAGGCTATATACAGGGGTACCGGTACAGAGTCAATGTGGAGCTATATACAGAGGTTACCGGTACAGAGTCAATGTGGAGGCTATATACAGAGGTTACCGGTACAGAGTCAATGTGGAGGCTATATACAGAGGTTACCGGTACAGAGTCAATGTGGAGGCTATATACAGAGGTTACCGGTACAGAGTCAATGTGGAGGCTATATACAGAGGGTACCGGTATAGAGTCAATGTGGAGGCTATATACAGAGGTTACCGGTACAGAGTCAATGTGGAGACTATATACAGAGGTTACCGGTACAGAGTCAATGTGGAGGCTATATACAGAGGTTACCGGTACAGAGTCAATGTGGAGGCTATATACAGAGGTTACCGGTACAGAGTCAATGTGGAGGCTATATACAGAGGTTACCGGTATAGAGTCAATGTGGAGGCTATATACAGAGGTACCGGTACAGAGTCAATGTGGAGGCTATATACAGGGGTACAGTACAGAGTCAATGTGGAGGCTATATACAGGGGTACCGGTATAGAGTCAATGTGGAGGCTATATACAGAGGTTACCGGTACAGAGTCAATGTGGAGGCTATATACAGAGGTTACCGGTACAGAGTCAATGTGGAGGCTATATACAGGGGTTACCGGTACAGAGTCAATGTGGAGGCTATATACAGGGGTACCAGTACAGAGTCAATGTGGAGGCTATATACAGAGGTTACCGGTATAGAGTCAATGTGGAGGCTATATACAGAGGTTACCGGTACAGAGTCAATGTGGAGGCTATATACAGAGGTTACCGGTATAGAGTCAATGTGGAGGCTATATACAGAGGTTACGGTACAGAGTCAATGTGGAGGCTATATACAGAGGTTACCGGTACAGAGTCAATGTGGAGGCTATATACAGAGGTTACCGGTACAGAGTCAATGTGGAGGCTATATACAGAGGTTACTGGTACAGAGTCAATGTGGAGGCTATATACAGAGGTTACCGGTACAGAGTCAATGTGGAGGCTATATACAGAGGTTACCGGTACAGAGTCAATGTGGAGGCTATATACAGAGGTTACGGTACAGAGTCAATGTGGAGGCTATATACAGAGGTTACCGGTACAGAGTCAATGTGGAGCTATATACAGGGTTACCGGTACAGAGTCAATGTGGAGGCTATATACAGAGGTTACCGGTATAGAGTCAATGTGGAGGCTATATACAGAGGTTACCGGTATAGAGTCAATGTGGAGGCTATATACAGAGGTTACCGGTACAGAGTCAATGTGGAGGCTATATACAGGGGTACCGGTACAGAGTCAATGTGGAGGCTATATACAGAGGTTACCGGTATAGAGTCAATGTGGAGGCTATATACAGAGGTACCGGTACAGAGTCAATGTGGAGGCTATATACAGAGGTTACCGGTACAGAGTCAATGTGGAGGCTATATACAGAGGTTACCGGTACAGAGTCAATGTGGAGGCTATATACAGAGGTTACGGTACAGAGTCAATGTGGAGGCTATATACAGAGGTTACCGGTACAGAGTCAATGTGGAGGCTATATACAGAGGGTACCGGTACAGAGTCAATGTGGAGGCTATATACAGAGGTTACCGGTATAGAGTCAATGTGGAGGCTATATACAGGGTTACCGGTACAGAGTCAATGTGGAGGCTATATACAGAGGTTACCGGTATAGAGTCAATGTGGAGGCTATATACAGAGGTTACCGGTACAGAGTCAATGTGGAGGCTATATACAGAGGTTACTGGTATAGAGTCAATGTGGAGCTATATACAGGGTTACCGGTACAGAGTCAATGTGGAGGCTATATACAGGGGTACCGGTACAGAGTCAATGTGGAGGCTATATACAGAGGTTACCGGTACAGAGTCAATGTGGAGGCTATATACAGGGGTACTGGTACAGAGTCAATGTGGAGGCTATATACAGAGGTTACCGGTACAGAGTCAATGTGGAGGCTATATACAGGGGTACCGGTACAGAGTCAATGTGGAGGCTATATACAGAGGTTACCGGTATAGAGTCAATGTGGAGGCTATATACAGGGGTACCTGGTACAGAGTCAATGTGGAGGCTATATACAGAGGTTACCGGTATAGAGTCAATGTGGAGGCTATATACAGGGGTACCGGTACAGAGTCAATGTGGAGGCTATATACAGAGGTTACGGTACAGAGTCAATGTGGAGGCTATATACAGGGGTACTGGTACAGAGTCAATGTGGAGGCTATATACAGGGGGTTACCGGTACAGAGTCAATGTGGAGGCTATATACAGGGTTACCGGTACAGAGTCAATGTGGAGGCTATATACAGAGGTTACCTGGTACAGAGTCAATGTGGAGGCTATATACAGGGGTTACCGGTACAGAGTCAATGTGGAGGCTATATACAGAGGTTACCGGTATAGAGTCAATGTGGAGGCTATATACAGGGGTACCGGTATAGAGTCAATGTGGAGGCTATATACAGGGTTACCGGTATAGAGTCAATGTGGAGGCTATATACAGAGGTTACCGGTACAGAGTCAATGTGGAGGCTATATACAGAGGTTACCGGTACAGAGTCAATGTGGAGGCTATATACAGAGGTTACCGGTATAGAGTCAATGTGGAGGCTATATACAGAGGTTACCGGTACAGAGTCAATGTGGAGGCTATATACAGGGGGTACCGGTACAGAGTCAATGTGGAGGCTATATACAGAGGTTACCGGTACAGAGTCAATGTGGAGGCTATATACAGAGGTTACCGGTACAGAGTCAATGTGGAGGCTATATACAGAGGTTACCGGTATAGAGTCAATGTGGAGGCTATATACAGAGGTTACCGGTACAGAGTCAATGTGGAGGCTATATACAGAGGTTACCGGTATAGAGTCAATGTGGAGGCTATATACAGAGGTTACCGGTATAGAGTCAATGTGGAGGCTATATACAGAGGTTACGGTACAGAGTCAATGTGGAGGCTATATACAGAGGTTACCGGTACAGAGTCAATGTGGAGGCTATATACAGAGGTTACCGGTACAGAGTCAATGTGGAGGCTATATACAGAGGTTACCGGTACAGAGTCAATGTGGAGGCTATATACAGAGGTTACGGTACAGAGTCAATGTGGAGGCTATATACAGAGGTTACCGGTATAGAGTCAATGTGGAGACTATATACAGAGGTTACCGGTACAGAGTCAATGTGGAGGCTATATACAGGGGTACCGGTACAGAGTCAATGTGGAGGCTATATACAGAGGTTACCGGTACAGAGTCAATGTGGAGGCTATATACAGGGGTACCGGTACAGAGTCAATGTGGAGGCTATATACAGGGTTACCGGTATAGAGTCAATGTGGAGGCTATATACAGGGGTACTGGTACAGAGTCAATGTGGAGGCTATATACAGAGGTTACCGGTATAGAGTCAATGTGGAGGCTATATACAGGGGTACCGGTACAGAGTCAATGTGGAGGCTATATACAGAGGTTACCGGTATAGAGTCAATGTGGAGGCTATATACAGAGGTTACCGGTATAGAGTCAATGTGGAGGCTATATACAGAGGTTACCGGTATAGAGTCAATGTGGAGGCTATATACAGAGGTTACCGGTATAGAGTCAATGTGGAGGCTATATACAGAGGTTACCGGTATAGAGTCAATGTGGAGGCTATATACAGAGGTTACGGTACAGAGTCAATGTGGAGGCTATATACAGAGGTTACCGGTACAGAGTCAATGTGGAGGCTATATACAGAGGGTACCGGTACAGAGTCAATGTGGAGGCTATATACAGAGGTTACCGGTATAGAGTCAATGTGGAGGCTATATACAGAGGTTACTGGTACAGAGTCAATGTGGAGGCTATATACAGAGGGTGGTACAGAGTCAATGTGGAGGCTATATACAGAGGTACCGGTACAGAGTCAATGTGGAGGCTATATACAGGGGTACCGGTACAGAGTCAATGTGGAGGCTATATACAGAGGTTACCGGTATAGAGTCAATGTGGAGGCTATATACAGAGGGTACCGGTACAGAGTCAATGTGGAGGCTATATACAGAGGGTACCGGTACAGAGTCAATGTGAGGCTATATACAGGGGTTACCGGTACAGAGTCAATGTGGAGGCTATATACAGAGGGTACCGGTACAGAGTCAATGTGGAGGCTATATACAGGGGTACCGGTACAGAGTCAATGTGGAGGCTATATACAGGGTACCGGTACAGAGTCAATGTGGAGAGCTATATACAGGGGTACCGGTACAGAGTCAATGTGGAGGCTATATACAGAGGTTACCGGTACAGAGTCAATGTGGAGCTATATACAGAGGTTACCGGTATAGAGTCAATGTGGAGGCTATATACAGAGGTTACCGGTACAGAGTCAATGTGGAGGCTATATACAGAGGTTACCGGTACAGAGTCAATGTGGAGGCTATATACAGAGGTTACCGGTACAGAGTCAATGTGGAGGCTATATACAGAGGGTACCGGTACAGAGTCAATGTGGAGGCTATATACAGAGGTTACCGGTATAGAGTCAATGTGGAGGCTATATACAGGGGTTACCGGTATAGAGTCAATGTGGAGGCTATATACAGAGGTTACGGTACAGAGTCAATGTGGAGGCTATATACAGGGGTACCGGTACAGAGTCAATGTGGAGGCTATATACAGAGGTACCGGTATAGAGTCAATGTGGAGGCTATATACAGGGGGTAGTACAGAGTCAATGTGGAGGCTATATACAGAGGTTACCGGTATAGAGTCAATGTGGAGGCTATATACAGAGGTACCGGTACAGAGTCAATGTGGAGGCTATATACAGAGGTTACCGGTATAGAGTCAATGTGGAGGCTATATACAGAGGTTACCGGTACAGAGTCAATGTGGAGGCTATATACAGAGGGTACCGGTACAGAGTCAATGTGGAGGCTATATACAGAGGTTACCGGTATAGAGTCAATGTGGAGGCTATATACAGGGGTACCGGTATAGAGTCAATGTGGAGGCTATATACAGAGGTTACCGGTATAGAGTCAATGTGGAGGCTATATACAGAGGGTACCGGTATAGAGTCAATGTGGAGGCTATATACAGAGGTTACCGGTATAGAGTCAATGTGGAGGCTATATACAGAGGTTACCGGTACAGAGTCAATGTGGAGGCTATATACAGAGGTTACGGTATAGAGTCAATGTGGAGGCTATATACAGGGGTACCGGTACAGAGTCAATGTGGAGGCTTTATACAGAGGGTACCGGTACAGAGTCAATGTGGAGGCTATATACAGAGGTTACCGGTATAGAGTCAATGTGGAGGCTATATACAGAGGTTACCGGTATAGAGTCAATGTGGAGGCTATATACAGAGGTTACCGGTATAGAGTCAATGTGGAGGCTATATACAGAGGTTACCGGTATAGAGTCAATGTGGAGGCTATATACAGGGGGTACCAGTATAGAGTCAATGTGGAGGCTATATACAGAGGTTACCGGTATAGAGTCAATGTGGAGGCTATATACAGAGGTTACCGGTATAGAGTCAATGTGGAGGCTATATACAGAGGTTACCGGTACAGAGTCAATGTGGAGGCTATATACAGAGGTTACCGGTACAGAGTCAATGTGGAGGCTATATACAGAGGTTACCGGTACAGAGTCAATGTGGAGGCTATATACAGAGGTTACCGGTATAGAGTCAATGTGGAGGCTATATACAGAGGTACGGTACAGAGTCAATGTGGAGGCTATATACAGGGTACCGGTACAGAGTCAATGTGGAGGCTATATACAGAGGTTACGGTACAGAGTCAATGTGGAGGCTATATACAGAGGTTACCGGTATAGAGTCAATGTGGAGGCTATATACAGAGGTTACCGGTACAGAGTCAATGTGGAGGCTATATACAGGGGTACGGTACAGAGTCAATGTGGAGGCTATATACAGGGGTTACCGGTATAGAGTCAATGTGGAGGCTATATACAGGGGTACCGGTACAGAGTCAATGTGGAGGCTATATACAGAGGGTACCGGTACAGAGTCAATGTGGAGGCTATATACAGAGGTTACCGGTACAGAGTCAATGTGGAGGCTATATACAGAGGTTACCGGTATAGAGTCAATGTGGAGGCTATATACAGGTTACCGGTACAGAGTCAATGTGGAGGCTATATACAGAGGTTACCGGTATAGAGTCAATGTGGAGGCTATATACAGGGGTACGGTATAGAGTCAATGTGGAGGCTATATACAGGGGTACCGGTACAGAGTCAATGTGGAGGCTATATACAGAGGTTACCGGTACAGAGTCAATGTGGAGGCTATATACAGAGGTTACGGTACAGAGTCAATGTGGAGGCTATATACAGGGTTACCGGTACAGAGTCAATGTGGAGGCTATATACAGGGGTACTGGTACAGAGTCAATGTGGAGGCTATATACAGGGGTACCGGTACAGAGTCAATGTGGAGGCTATATACAGGGGTACGGTACAGAGTCAATGTGGAGGCTATATACAGAGGTACCGGTACAGAGTCAATGTGGAGGCTATATACAGAGGGTACCGGTATAGAGTCAATGTGGAGGCTATATACAGAGGTTACCGGTACAGAGTCAATGTGGAGGCTATATACAGAGGTTACCGGTATAGAGTCAATGTGGAGGCTATATACAGAGGTTACCGGTACAGAGTCAATGTGGAGGCTATATACAGAGGTTACCGGTACAGAGTCAATGTGGAGGCTATATACAGAGGTTACCGGTATAGAGTCAATGTGGAGGCTATATACAGAGGTTACCGGTACAGAGTCAATGTGGAGGCTATATACAGAGGTTACCGGTACAGAGTCAATGTGGAGGCTATATACAGAGGTTACCGGTATAGAGTCAATGTGGAGGCTATATACAGAGGGTACCGGTACAGAGTCAATGTGGAGGCTATATACAGAGGTTACCGGTACAGAGTCAATGTGGAGGCTATATACAGAGGTTACCGGTACAGAGTCAATGTGGAGGCTATATACAGAGGTTACCGGTACAGAGTCAATGTGGAGGCTATATACAGAGGTTACCGGTATAGAGTCAATGTGGAGGCTATATACAGGGGTTACCGGTACAGAGTCAATGTGGAGGCTATATACAGGGGTACCGGTATAGAGTCAATGTGGAGGCTATATACAGAGGTTACCGGTACAGAGTCAATGTGGAGGCTATATACAGAGGTTACCGGTACAGAGTCAATGTGGAGGCTATATACAGAGGTTACCGGTATAGAGTCAATGTGGAGGCTATATACAGAGGTTACCGGTATAGAGTCAATGTGGAGGCTATATACAGAGGTTACCGGTACAGAGTCAATGTGGAGGCTATATACAGAGGTTACCGGTACAGAGTCAATGTGGAGGCTATATACAGGGGTTACCGGTACAGAGTCAATGTGGAGGCTATATACAGAGGTTACCGGTATAGAGTCAATGTGGAGGCTATATACAGAGGTTACCGGTACAGAGTCAATGTGGAGGCTATATACAGAGGTTACCGGTACAGAGTCAATGTGGAGGCTATATACAGAGGTTACCGGTATAGAGTCAATGTGGAGGCTATATACAGAGGTACCGGTATAGAGTCAATGTGGAGGCTATATACAGAGGTTACCGGTACAGAGTCAATGTGGAGGCTATATACAGAGGGGTACCGGTACAGAGTCAATGTGGAGGCTATATACAGGGTACCGGTACAGAGTCAATGGGAGGCTATATACAGAGGTTACCGGTACAGAGTCAATGTGGAGGCTATATACAGAGGTTACCGGTATAGAGTCAATGTGGAGGCTATATACAGAGGTTACCGGTATAGAGTCAATGTGGAGGCTATATACAGAGGTTACCGGTATAGAGTCAATGTGGAGGCTATATACAGAGGTTACCGGTACAGAGTCAATGTGGAGGCTATATACAGGGGTTACCGGTACAGAGTCAATGTGGAGGCTATATACAGAGGTTACCGGTATAGAGTCAATGTGGAGGCTATATACAGAGGTTACCGGTATAGAGTCAATGTGGAGGCTATATACAGAGGTTACCGGTACAGAGTCAATGTGGAGGCTATATACAGAGGTTACCGGTACAGAGTCAATGTGGAGGCTATATACAGAGGTTACCGGTACAGAGTCAATGTGGAGGCTATATACAGAGGTTACCGGTACAGAGTCAATGTGGAGGCTATATACAGAGGTTACCGGTACAGAGTCAATGTGGAGGCTATATACAGAGGTTACCGGTACAGAGTCAATGTGGAGGCTATATACAGAGGTTACCGGTATAGAGTCAATGTGGAGGCTATATACAGGGGTTACCGGTACAGAGTCAATGTGGAGGCTATATACAGAGGTTACCGGTACAGAGTCAATGTGGAGGCTATATACAGAGGTTACGGTATAGAGTCAATGTGGAGGCTATATACAGGGTACGGTACAGAGTCAATGTGGAGGCTATATACAGAGGTTACCGGTACAGAGTCAATGTGGAGGCTATATACAGGGGTACCGGTACAGAGTCAATGTGGAGGCTATATACAGGGGTACCGGTACAGAGTCAATGTGGAGGCTATATACAGAGGTTACTGGTACAGAGTCAATGTGGAGGCTATATACAGAGGTTACCGGTACAGAGTCAATGTGGAGGCTATATACAGGGGTACCGGTACAGAGTCAATGTGGAGGCTATATACAGAGGTTACGGTACAGAGTCAATGTGGAGGCTATATACAGGGGGTACCAGTACAGAGTCAATGTGGAGGCTATATACAGAGGTTACCGGTATAGAGTCAATGTGGAGGCTATATACAGAGGGGGGTACAGAGTCAATGTGGAGGCTATATACAGGGTACTGGTACAGAGTCAATGTGGAGGCTATATACAGAGGTTACCGGTACAGAGTCAATGTGGAGGCTATATACAGAGGGTTACTGGTATAGAGTCAATGTGGAGGCTATATACAGGGTTACCGGTACAGAGTCAATGTGGAGGCTATATACAGAGGTTACCGGTATAGAGTCAATGTGGAGGCTATATACAGGGTTACCGGTACAGAGTCAATGTGGAGGCTATATACAGGGTTACCGGTATAGAGTCAATGTGGAGGCTATATACAGAGGTTACCGGTACAGAGTCAATGTGGAGGCTATATACAGAGGTTACCAGTACAGAGTCAATGTGGAGGCTATATACAGAGGTACCGGTATAGAGTCAATGTGGAGGCTATATACAGAGGTTACCGGTACAGAGTCAATGTGGAGGCTATATACAGAGGTTACCGGTACAGAGTCAATGTGGAGGCTATATACAGAGGTTACCGGTATAGAGTCAATGTGGAGGCTATATACAGAGGTTACCGGTATAGAGTCAATGTGGAGGCTATATACAGGGGTACCGGTACAGAGTCAATGTGGAGGCTATATACAGGGGGTACCGGTATAGAGTCAATGTGGAGGCTATATACAGAGGTTGGTATAGAGTCAATGTGGAGGCTATATACAGAGGTTACCGGTATAGAGTCAATGTGGAGGCTATATACAGAGGTTACGGTACAGAGTCAATGTGGAGGCTATATACAGAGGTTACCGGTATAGAGTCAATGTGGAGGCTATATACAGAGGTTACCGGTATAGAGTCAATGTGGAGGCTATATACAGAGGTTACCGGTACAGAGTCAATGTGGAGGCTATATACAGAGGTTACCGGTACAGAGTCAATGTGGAGGCTATATACAGAGGTTACCGGTACAGAGTCAATGTGGAGGCTATATACAGGGGTTACCGGTATAGAGTCAATGTGGAGGCTATATACAGAGGTTACCGGTACAGAGTCAATGTGGAGGCTATATACAGAGGTTACCGGTACAGAGTCAATGTGGAGGCTATATACAGAGGTTACCGGTATAGAGTCAATGTGGAGGCTATATACAGAGGTTACTGGTACAGAGTCAATGTGGAGGCTATATACAGAGGTTACCGGTACAGAGTCAATGTGGAGGCTATATACAGGGGTACCGGTACAGAGTCAATGTGGAGGCTATATACAGGGGTTACCGGTACAGAGTCAATGTGGAGGCTATATACAGAGGTTACCGGTATAGAGTCAATGTGGAGGCTATATACAGAGGTTACCGGTATAGAGTCAATGTGGAGGCTATATACAGGGTTACCGGTATAGAGTCAATGTGGAGGCTATATACAGAGGTTACCGGTACAGAGTCAATGTGGAGGCTATATACAGAGGTTACCGGTATAGAGTCAATGTGGAGGCTATATACAGAGGTTACCGGTATAGAGTCAATGTGGAGGCTATATACAGAGGTTACCGGTACAGAGTCAATGTGGAGGCTATATACAGAGGTTACCGGTACAGAGTCAATGTGGAGGCTATATACAGAGGTTACCGGTATAGAGTCAATGTGGAGGCTATATACAGAGGGTACCGGTACAGAGTCAATGTGGAGGCTATATACAGGGGGTACCGGTACAGAGTCAATGTGGAGGCTATATACAGGGGGTACCGGTACAGAGTCAATGTGGAGGCTATATACAGAGGGTACCGGTACAGAGTCAATGTGGAGGCTATATACAGAGGTTACCGGTATAGAGTCAATGTGGAGGCTATATACAGAGGTTACCGGTATAGAGTCAATGTGGAGGCTATATACAGAGGTTACCGGTATAGAGTCAATGTGGAGGCTATATACAGGGGGTACCGGTACAGAGTCAATGTGGAGGCTATATACAGAGGTTACCGGTACAGAGTCAATGTGGAGGCTATATACAGAGGGTACCGGTACAGAGTCAATGTGGAGGCTATATACAGAGGTTACCGGTACAGAGTCAATGTGGAGGCTATATACAGGGGGTACCAGTATAGAGTCAATGTGGAGGCTTTATACAGAGGGTACCGGTACAGAGTCAATGTGGAGGCTATATACAGGGGGTACCAGTATAGAGTCAATGTGGAGGCTATATACAGGGGGTACCAGTATAGAGTCAATGTGGAGGCTATATACAGGGGGTACCAGTATAGAGTCAATGTGGAGGCTATATACAGAGGTTACCGGTATAGAGTCAATGTGGAGGCTATATACAGGGGGTACCGGTACAGAGTCAATGTGGAGGCTATATACAGAGGTTACCGGTATAGAGTCAATGTGGAGGCTATATACAGAGGTTACCGGTACAGAGTCAATGTGGAGGCTATATACAGGGGGTACCAGTATAGAGTCAATGTGGAGGCTTTATACAGAGGGTACCGGTACAGAGTCAATGTGGAGGCTATATACAGAGGTTACCGGTATAGAGTCAATGTGGAGGCTATATACAGAGGTTACCGGTATAGAGTCAATGTGGAGGCTATATACAGAGGTTACCGGTATAGAGTCAATGTGGAGGCTATATACAGAGGTTACCGGTATAGAGTCAATGTGGAGGCTATATACAGAGGTTACCGGTACAGAGTCAATGTGGAGGCTATATACAGAGGTTACCGGTATAGAGTCAATGTGGAGGCTTTATACAGAGGGTACCGGTACAGAGTCAATGTGGAGGCTGTATACAGAGGTTACCGGTACAGAGTCAATGTGGAGGCTGTATACAGAGGTTACCGGTACAGAGTCAATGTGGAGGCTATATACAGAGGTTACCGGTACAGAGTCAATGTGGAGGCTATATACAGGGGGTACCAGTATAGAGTCAATGTGGAGGCTATATACAGGGGGTACCAGTATAGAGTCAATGTGGAGCTATATACAGAGGTTACCGGTATAGAGTCAATGTGGAGGCTATATACAGAGGTTACCGGTACAGAGTCAATGTGGAGGCTATATACAGAGGTTACCGGTATAGAGTCAATGTGGAGGCTATATACAGAGGTTACCGGTACAGAGTCAATGTGGAGGCTATATACAGGGGGTACCAGTATAGAGTCAATGTGGAGGCTATATACAGGGGGTACCAGTATAGAGTCAATGTGGAGACTATATACAGAGGTTACCGGTATAGAGTCAATGTGGAGGCTATATACAGAGGTTACCGGTATAGAGTCAATGTGGAGGCTATATACAGAGGTTACCGGTACAGAGTCAATGTGGAGGCTATATACAGAGGTTACCAGTATAGAGTCAATGTGGAGGCTATATACAGAGGTTACCGGTACAGAGTCAATGTGGAGGCTATATACAGGGGTACCGGTATAGAGTCAATGTGGAGGCTATATACAGGGGTACAGTATAGAGTCAATGTGGAGACTATATACAGAGGTTACCGGTATAGAGTCAATGTGGAGGCTATATACAGAGGTTACCGGTACAGAGTCAATGTGGAGGCTATATACAGAGGTTACCAGTATAGAGTCAATGTGGAGGCTATATACAGAGGTTACCGGTACAGAGTCAATGTGGAGGCTATATACAGAGGTTACCGGTATAGAGTCAATGTGGAGGCTATATACAGAGGTTACCGGTATAGAGTCAATGTGGAGGCTATATACAGAGGTTACCGGTATAGAGTCAATGTGGAGGCTATATACAGAGGTTACCGGTATAGAGTCAATGTGGAGGCTATATACAGAGGTTACCGGTACAGAGTCAATGTGGAGACTATATACAGAGGTTACCGGTATAGAGTCAATGTGGAGGCTATATACAGAGGTTACCGGTATAGAGTCAATGTGGAGGCTATATACAGAGGTTACCGGTATAGAGTCAATGTGGAGGCTATATACAGAGGTTACCGGTATAGAGTCAATGTGGAGGCTATATACAGAGGTTACCGGTATAGAGTCAATGTGGAGGCTATATACAGAGGTTACCGGTATAGAGTCAATGTGGAGACTATATACAGAGGTTACCGGTATAGAGTCAATGTGGAGGCTATATACAGAGGTTACCGGTATAGAGTCAATGTGGAGGCTATATACAGAGGTTACCGGTATAGAGTCAATGTGGAGGCTATATACAGAGGTTACCGGTACAGAGTCAATGTGGAGGCTATATACAGGGGGTACCGGTATAGAGTCAATGTGGAGGCTATATACAGAGGTTACCGGTATAGAGTCAATGTGGAGGCTATATACAGGGGGTACCAGTACAGAGTCAATGTGGAGGCTATATACAGAGGTTACCGGTACAGAGTCAATGTGGAGGCTATATACAGAGGTTACCGGTACAGAGTCAATGTGGAGGCTATATACAGGGGGTACCAGTATAGAGTCAATGTGGAGGCTATATACAGGGGGTACCAGTATAGAGTCAATGTGGAGACTATATACAGAGGTTACCGGTATAGAGTCAATGTGGAGGCTATATACAGAGGTTACCGGTACAGAGTCAATGTGGAGGCTATATACAGAGGTTACCAGTATAGAGTCAATGTGGAGGCTATATACAGAGGTTACCGGTACAGAGTCAATGTGGAGGCTATATACAGGGGGTACCAGTATAGAGTCAATGTGGAGGCTATATACAGGGGGTACCAGTATAGAGTCAATGTGGAGACTATATACAGAGGTTACCGGTATAGAGTCAATGTGGAGGCTATATACAGAGGTTACCGGTATAGAGTCAATGTGGAGGCTATATACAGAGGTTACCGGTACAGAGTCAATGTGGAGGCTATATACAGAGGTTACCAGTATAGAGTCAATGTGGAGGCTATATACAGAGGTTACCGGTACAGAGTCAATGTGGAGGCTATATACAGGGGGTACCAGTATAGAGTCAATGTGGAGGCTATATACAGGGTACCAGTATAGAGTCAATGTGGAGACTATATACAGAGGTTACCGGTATAGAGTCAATGTGGAGGCTATATACAGAGGTTACCGGTACAGAGTCAATGTGGAGGCTATATACAGAGGTTACCAGTATAGAGTCAATGTGGAGGCTATATACAGAGGTTACCGGTATAGAGTCAATGTGGAGGCTATATACAGAGGTTACCGGTATAGAGTCAATGTGGAGGCTATATACAGAGGTTACCGGTATAGAGTCAATGTGGAGGCTATATACAGAGGTTACCGGTATAGAGTCAATGTGGAGGCTATATACAGAGGTTACCGGTATAGAGTCAATGTGGAGGCTATATACAGAGGTTACCGGTATAGAGTCAATGTGGAGACTATATACAGAGGTTACCGGTATAGAGTCAATGTGGAGGCTATATACAGAGGTTACCGGTATAGAGTCAATGTGGAGGCTATATACAGAGGTTACCGGTATAGAGTCAATGTGGAGACTATATACAGAGGTTACCGGTATAGAGTCAATGTGGAGGCTATATACAGAGGTTACCGGTATAGAGTCAATGTGGAGGCTATATACAGAGGTTACCGGTATAGAGTCAATGTGGAGACTATATACAGAGGTTACCGGTATAGAGTCAATGTGGAGACTATATACAGAGGTTACCGGTATAGAGTCAATGTGGAGGCTATATACAGAGGTTACCGGTATAGAGTCAATGTGGAGGCTATATACAGAGGTTACCGGTATAGAGTCAATGTGGAGGCTATATACAGGGGGTACCGGTATAGAGTCAATGTGGAGGCTATATACAGAGGTTACCGGTATAGAGTCAATGTGGAGACTATATACAGAGGTTACCGGTATAGAGTCAATGTGGAGGCTATATACAGAGGTTACCGGTACAGAGTCAATGTGGAGCTATATACAGAGGTTACCGGTATAGAGTCAATGTGGAGGCTATATACAGAGGTTACCGGTACAGAGTCAATGTGGAGACTATATACAGAGGTTACCGGTATAGAGTCAATGTGGAGGCTATATACAGAGGTTACCGGTATAGAGTCAATGTGGAGGCTATATACAGAGGTTACCGGTATAGAGTCAATGTGGAGCTATATACAGAGGTTACCGGTATAGAGTCAATGTGGAGACTATATACAGAGGTTACCGGTATAGAGTCAATGTGGAGGCTATATACAGAGGTTACCGGTATAGAGTCAATGTGGAGGCTATATACAGAGGTTACCGGTATAGAGTCAATGTGGAGACTATATACAGAGGTTACCGGTATAGAGTCAATGTGGAGGCTATATACAGGGGTACCGGTATAGAGTCAATGTGGAGGCTATATACAGAGGTTACCGGTATAGAGTCAATGTGGAGGCTATATACAGGGGGTACCGGTATAGAGTCAATGTGGAGGCTATATACAGAGGTTACCGGTATAGAGTCAATGTGGAGGCTATATACAGGGGGTACCAGTACAGAGTCAATGTGGAGGCTATATACAGAGGTTACCGGTATAGAGTCAATGTGGAGGCTATATACAGGGGGTACCAGTACAGAGTCAATGTGGAGGCTATATACAGAGGTTACCGGTATAGAGTCAATGTGGAGGCTATATACAGAGGTTACCGGTATAGAGTCAATGTGGAGACTATATACAGAGGTTACCGGTATAGAGTCAATGTGGAGGCTATATACAGAGGTTACCGGTATAGAGTCAATGTGGAGGTTATATACAGAGGTTACCGGTACAGAGTCAATGTGGAGGCTATATACAGAGGTTACCGGTACAGAGTCAATGTGGAGGCTATATACAGAGGTTACCGGTACAGAGTCAATGTGGAGGCTATATACAGGGGGTACCAGTATAGAGTCAATGTGGAGGCTATATACAGGGGGTACCAGTATAGAGTCAATGTGGAGACTATATACAGAGGTTACCGGTATAGAGTCAATGTGGAGGCTATATACAGAGGTTACCGGTACAGAGTCAATGTGGAGGCTATATACAGAGGTTACCAGTATAGAGTCAATGTGGAGGCTATATACAGAGGTTACCGGTACAGAGTCAATGTGGAGGCTATATACAGGGGTACCAGTATAGAGTCAATGTGGAGGCTATATACAGGGGTACCAGTATAGAGTCAATGTGGAGACTATATACAGAGGTTACCGGTATAGAGTCAATGTGGAGGCTATATACAGAGGTTACCGGTATAGAGTCAATGTGGAGGCTATATACAGAGGTTACCGGTACAGAGTCAATGTGGAGGCTATATACAGAGGTTACCAGTATAGAGTCAATGTGGAGGCTATATACAGAGGTTACCGGTACAGAGTCAATGTGGAGGCTATATACAGGGGGTACCAGTATAGAGTCAATGTGGAGGCTATATACAGGGGTACCAGTATAGAGTCAATGTGGAGACTATATACAGAGGTTACCGGTATAGAGTCAATGTGGAGGCTATATACAGAGGTTACCGGTACAGAGTCAATGTGGAGGCTATATACAGAGGTTACCAGTATAGAGTCAATGTGGAGGCTATATACAGAGGTTACCGGTATAGAGTCAATGTGGAGGCTATATACAGAGGTTACCGGTATAGAGTCAATGTGGAGGCTATATACAGAGGTTACCGGTATAGAGTCAATGTGGAGGCTATATACAGAGGTTACCGGTATAGAGTCAATGTGGAGGCTATATACAGAGGTTACCGGTATAGAGTCAATGTGGAGGCTATATACAGAGGTTACCGGTATAGAGTCAATGTGGAGGCTATATACAGAGGTTACCGGTATAGAGTCAATGTGGAGGCTATATACAGAGGTTACCGGTATAGAGTCAATGTGGAGGCTATATACAGAGGTTACCGGTATAGAGTCAATGTGGAGACTATATACAGAGGTTACCGGTATAGAGTCAATGTGGAGGCTATATACAGAGGTTACCGGTATAGAGTCAATGTGGAGGCTATATACAGAGGTTACCGGTATAGAGTCAATGTGGAGACTATATACAGAGGTTACCGGTATAGAGTCAATGTGGAGACTATATACAGAGGTTACCGGTATAGAGTCAATGTGGAGGCTATATACAGAGGTTACCGGTATAGAGTCAATGTGGAGACTATATACAGAGGTTACCGGTATAGAGTCAATGTGAGACTATATACAGAGGTTACCGGTATAGAGTCAATGTGGAGGCTATATACAGAGGTTACCGGTATAGAGTCAATGTGGAGGCTATATACAGAGGTTACCGGTATAGAGTCAATGTGGAGACTATATACAGAGGTTACCGGTATAGAGTCAATGTGGAGGCTATATACAGGGTTACCGGTATAGAGTCAATGTGGAGGCTATATACAGAGGTTACCGGTATAGAGTCAATGTGGAGGCTATATACAGGGGGTACCGGTATAGAGTCAATGTGGAGGCTATATACAGAGGTTACCGGTATAGAGTCAATGTGGAGGCTATATACAGGGGGTACCAGTACAGAGTCAATGTGGAGGCTATATACAGAGGTTACCGGTATAGAGTCAATGTGGAGGCTATATACAGGGGGTACCAGTACAGAGTCAATGTGGAGGCTATATACAGAGGTTACCGGTATAGAGTCAATGTGGAGGCTATATACAGAGGTTACCGGTATAGAGTCAATGTGGAGACTATATACAGAGGTTACCGGTATAGAGTCAATGTGGAGGCTATATACAGAGGTTACCGGTATAGAGTCAATGTGGAGGCTATATACAGAGGTTACCGGTACAGAGTCAATGTGGAGGCTATATACAGAGGTTACCGGTACAGAGTCAATGTGGAGGCTATATACAGAGGTTACCGGTATAGAGTCAATGTGGAGGCTATATACAGGGGGTACCAGTATAGAGTCAATGTGGAGGCTATATACAGGGGGTACCAGTATAGAGTCAATGTGGAGGCTATATACAGAGGTTACCGGTATAGAGTCAATGTGGAGGCTATATACAGAGGTTACCGGTACAGAGTCAATGTGGAGGCTATATACAGAGGTTACCAGTATAGAGTCAATGTGGAGGCTATATACAGAGGTTACCGGTACAGAGTCAATGTGGAGGCTATATACAGGGGGTACCAGTATAGAGTCAATGTGGAGGCTATATACAGGGGTACCAGTATAGAGTCAATGTGGAGACTATATACAGAGGTTACCGGTATAGAGTCAATGTGGAGGCTATATACAGAGGTTACCGGTATAGAGTCAATGTGGAGGCTATATACAGAGGTTACCGGTACAGAGTCAATGTGGAGGCTATATACAGAGGTTACCAGTATAGAGTCAATGTGGAGGCTATATACAGAGGTTACCGGTACAGAGTCAATGTGGAGGCTATATACAGGGGGTACCAGTATAGAGTCAATGTGGAGGCTATATACAGGGGGTACCAGTATAGAGTCAATGTGGAGACTATATACAGAGGTTACCGGTATAGAGTCAATGTGGAGGCTATATACAGAGGTTACCGGTACAGAGTCAATGTGGAGGCTATATACAGAGGTTACCAGTATAGAGTCAATGTGGAGGCTATATACAGAGGTTACCGGTATAGAGTCAATGTGGAGGCTATATACAGAGGTTACCGGTATAGAGTCAATGTGGAGGCTATATACAGAGGTTACCGGTATAGAGTCAATGTGGAGGCTATATACAGAGGTTACCGGTATAGAGTCAATGTGGAGGCTATATACAGAGGTTACCGGTATAGAGTCAATGTGGAGACTATATACAGAGGTTACCGGTATAGAGTCAATGTGGAGGCTATATACAGAGGTTACCGGTATAGAGTCAATGTGGAGGCTATATACAGAGGTTACCGGTATAGAGTCAATGTGGAGACTATATACAGAGGTTACCGGTATAGAGTCAATGTGGAGGCTATATACAGAGGTTACCGGTATAGAGTCAATGTGGAGGCTATATACAGAGGTTACCGGTATAGAGTCAATGTGGAGACTATATACAGAGGTTACCGGTATAGAGTCAATGTGGAGACTATATACAGAGGTTACCGGTATAGAGTCAATGTGGAGGCTATATACAGAGGTTACCGGTATAGAGTCAATGTGGAGGCTATATACAGAGGTTACCGGTATAGAGTCAATGTGGAGGCTATATACAGGGGGTACCGGTATAGAGTCAATGTGGAGGCTATATACAGAGGTTACCGGTATAGAGTCAATGTGGAGACTATATACAGAGGTTACCGGTATAGAGTCAATGTGGAGGCTATATACAGAGGTTACCGGTATAGAGTCAATGTGGAGACTATATACAGAGGTTACCGGTATAGAGTCAATGTGGAGGCTATATACAGAGGTTACCGGTATAGAGTCAATGTGGAGACTATATACAGAGGTTACCGGTATAGAGTCAATGTGGAGGCTATATACAGAGGTTACCGGTATAGAGTCAATGTGGAGGCTATATACAGAGGTTACCGGTATAGAGTCAATGTGGAGACTATATACAGAGGTTACCGGTATAGAGTCAATGTGGAGACTATATACAGAGGTTACCGGTATAGAGTCAATGTGGAGGCTATATACAGAGGTTACCGGTATAGAGTCAATGTGGAGGCTATATACAGAGGTTACCGGTATAGAGTCAATGTGGAGACTATATACAGAGGTTACCGGTATAGAGTCAATGTGGAGGCTATATACAGGGGTACGGTATAGAGTCAATGTGGAGGCTATATACAGAGGTTACCGGTATAGAGTCAATGTGGAGGCTATATACAGGGGGTACCGGTATAGAGTCAATGTGGAGGCTATATACAGAAGTTACCGGTATAGAGTCAATGTGGAGGCTATATACAGGGGGTACCAGTACAGAGTCAATGTGGAGGCTATATACAGAGGTTACCGGTATAGAGTCAATGTGGAGGCTATATACAGGGGGTACCAGTACAGAGTCAATGTGGAGGCTATATACAGAGGTTACCGGTATAGAGTCAATGTGGAGGCTATATACAGAGGTTACCGGTATAGAGTCAATGTGGAGACTATATACAGAGGTTACCGGTATAGAGTCAATGTGGAGGCTATATACAGAGGTTACCGGTATAGAGTCAATGTGGAGGCTATATACAGAGGTTACCGGTATAGAGTCAATGTGGAGACTATATACAGAGGTTACCGGTATAGAGTCAATGTGGAGGCTATATACAGAGGTTACCGGTATAGAGTCAATGTGGAGGCTATATACAGAGGTTACCGGTATAGAGTCAATGTGGAGACTATATACAGAGGTTACCGGTATAGAGTCAATGTGGAGACTATATACAGAGGTTACCGGTATAGAGTCAATGTGGAGGCTATATACAGAGGTTACCGGTATAGAGTCAATGTGGAGGCTATATACAGAGGTTACCGGTATAGAGTCAATGTGGAGGCTATATACAGGGGGTACCGGTATAGAGTCAATGTGGAGGCTATATACAGAGGTTACCGGTATAGAGTCAATGTGGAGACTATATACAGAGGTTACCGGTATAGAGTCAATGTGGAGGCTATATACAGAGGTTACCGGTATAGAGTCAATGTGGAGACTATATACAGAGGTTACCGGTATAGAGTCAATGTGGAGGCTATATACAGAGGTTACCGGTATAGAGTCAATGTGGAGACTATATACAGAGGTTACCGGTATAGAGTCAATGTGGAGGCTATATACAGAGGTTCCCGGTATAGAGTCAATGTGGAGGCTATATACAGAGGTTACCGGTATAGAGTCAATGTGGAGACTATATACAGAGGTTACCGGTATAGAGTCAATGTGGAGACTATATACAGAGGTTACCGGTATAGAGTCAATGTGGAGGCTATATACAGAGGTTACCGGTATAGAGTCAATGTGGAGGCTATATACAGAGGTTACCGGTATAGAGTCAATGTGGAGACTATATACAGAGGTTACCGGTATAGAGTCAATGTGGAGGCTATATACAGGGGTACCGGTATAGAGTCAATGTGGAGGCTATATACAGAGGTTACCGGTATAGAGTCAATGTGGAGGCTATATACAGGGGGTACCGGTATAGAGTCAATGTGGAGGCTATATACAGAGGTTACCGGTATAGAGTCAATGTGGAGGCTATATACAGGGGGTACCAGTACAGAGTCAATGTGGAGGCTATATACAGAGGTTACCGGTATAGAGTCAATGTGGAGGCTATATACAGGGGTACCAGTACAGAGTCAATGTGGAGGCTATATACAGAGGTTACCGGTATAGAGTCAATGTGGAGGCTATATACAGAGGTTACCGGTATAGAGTCAATGTGGAGACTATATACAGAGGTTACCGGTATAGAGTCAATGTGGAGGCTATATACAGAGGTTACCGGTATAGAGTCAATGTGGAGGCTATATACAGAGGTTACCGGTATAGAGTCAATGTGGAGACTATATACAGAGGTTACCGGTATAGAGTCAATGTGGAGGCTATATACAGAGGTTACCGGTATAGAGTCAATGTGGAGGCTATATACAGAGGTTACCGGTATAGAGTCAATGTGGAGACTATATACAGAGGTTACCGGTATAGAGTCAATGTGGAGACTATATACAGAGGTTACCGGTATAGAGTCAATGTGGAGGCTATATACAGAGGTTACCGGTATAGAGTCAATGTGGAGGCTATATACAGAGGTTACCGGTATAGAGTCAATGTGGAGGCTATATACAGGGGGTACCGGTATAGAGTCAATGTGGAGGCTATATACAGAGGTTACCGGTATAGAGTCAATGTGGAGACTATATACAGAGGTTACCGGTATAGAGTCAATGTGGAGGCTATATACAGAGGTTACCGGTATAGAGTCAATGTGGAGACTATATACAGAGGTTACCGGTATAGAGTCAATGTGGAGGCTATATACAGAGGTTACCGGTATAGAGTCAATGTGGAGACTATATACAGAGGTTACCGGTATAGAGTCAATGTGGAGGCTATATACAGAGGTTACCGGTATAGAGTCAATGTGGAGGCTATATACAGAGGTTACCGGTATAGAGTCAATGTGGAGACTATATACAGAGGTTACCGGTATAGAGTCAATGTGGAGACTATATACAGAGGTTACCGGTATAGAGTCAATGTGGAGGCTATATACAGAGGTTACCGGTATAGAGTCAATGTGGAGGCTATATACAGAGGTTACCGGTATAGAGTCAATGTGGAGACTATATACAGAGGTTACCGGTATAGAGTCAATGTGGAGGCTATATACAGGGGGTACCGGTATAGAGTCAATGTGAAGGCTATATACAGAGGTTACCGGTATAGAGTCAATGTGGAGGCTATATACAGGGGGTACCGGTATAGAGTCAATGTGGAGGCTATATACAGAGGTTACCGGTATAGAGTCAATGTGGAGGCTATATACAGGGGGTACCAGTACAGAGTCAATGTGGAGGCTATATACAGAGGTTACCGGTATAGAGTCAATGTGGAGGCTATATACAGGGGGTACCAGTACAGAGTCAATGTGGAGGCTATATACAGAGGTTACCGGTATAGAGTCAATGTGGAGGCTATATACAGAGGTTACCGGTATAGAGTCAATGTGGAGACTATATACAGAGGTTACCGGTATAGAGTCAATGTGGAGGCTATATACAGAGGTTACCGGTATAGAGTCAATGTGGAGGCTATATACAGAGGTTACCGGTATAGAGTCAATGTGGAGGCTATATACAGAGGTTACCGGTATAGAGTCAATGTGGAGGCTATATACAGAGGTTACCGGTATAGAGTCAATGTGGAGACTATATACAGAGGTTACCGGTATAGAGTCAATGTGGAGGCTATATACAGAGGTTACCGGTATAGAGTCAATGTGGAGGCTATATACAGAGGTTACCGGTATAGAGTCAATGTGGAGACTATATACAGAGGTTACCGGTATAGAGTCAATGTGGAGGCTATATACAGAGGTTACCGGTATAGAGTCAATGTGGAGACTATATACAGAGGTTACCGGTATAGAGTCAATGTGGAGACTATATACAGAGGTTACCGGTATAGAGTCAATGTGGAGGCTATATACAGAGGTTACCGGTATAGAGTCAATGTGGAGGCTATATACAGAGGTTACCGGTATAGAGTCAATGTGGAGGCTATATACAGGGGGTACCGGTATAGAGTCAATGTGGAGGCTATATACAGAGGTTACCGGTATAGAGTCAATGTGGAGACTATATACAGAGGTTACCGGTATAGAGTCAATGTGGAGGCTATATACAGAGGTTACCGGTATAGAGTCAATGTGGAGACTATATACAGAGGTTACCGGTATAGAGTCAATGTGGAGGCTATATACAGAGGTTACCGGTATAGAGTCAATGTGGAGACTATATACAGAGGTTACCGGTATAGAGTCAATGTGGAGGCTATATACAGAGGTTACCGGTATAGAGTCAATGTGGAGGCTATATACAGAGGTTACCGGTATAGAGTCAATGTGGAGACTATATACAGAGGTTACCGGTATAGAGTCAATGTGGAGACTATATACAGAGGTTACCGGTATAGAGTCAATGTGGAGGCTATATACAGAGGTTACCGGTATAGAGTCAATGTGGAGGCTATATACAGAGGTTACCGGTATAGAGTCAATGTGGAGACTATATACAGAGGTTACCGGTATAGAGTCAATGTGGAGGCTATATACAGGGGGTACCGGTATAGAGTCAATGTGGAGGCTATATACAGAGGTTACCGGTATAGAGTCAATGTGGAGGCTATATACAGGGGGTACCGGTATAGAGTCAATGTGGAGGCTATATACAGAGGTTACCGGTATAGAGTCAATGTGGAGGCTATATACAGGGGGTACCAGTACAGAGTCAATGTGGAGGCTATATACAGAGGTTACCGGTATAGAGTCAATGTGGAGGCTATATACAGGGGGTACCAGTACAGAGTCAATGTGGAGGCTATATACAGAGGTTACCGGTATAGAGTCAATGTGGAGGCTATATACAGAGGTTACCGGTATAGAGTCAATGTGGAGGCTATATACAGAGGTTACCGGTATAGAGTCAATGTGGAGGCTATATACAGAGGTTACCGGTATAGAGTCAATGTGCGGGGGCACCGATTAGTCGAGGTAATTAAGGTAATAAGTACATGTAGGTAGATTTAAAGTGACTATGCATAGATTATAAACAGAGTAGCAGCAGAATAAAAGATGGGTCTGGGTTGCCCTTTGATTAGCTGTTCAGGAGTCTAATGGCTTGGGGGTAGAAGCTGTGAAGGAGCCTTTTGGACCTAGACTTGGTGCTCCGGTACCGCTTGCCGTGCGGTAGCAGAGAGAACAGTCTAGACTAGGGTAGCTGGAGTCTTTGACAATTTTTAGGGCCTTCCTCTGACACCGTCTGGCATAAAGGTCCTGGACGGCAGGAAGCTAGTTCTCAGTGATGTACTGGGCCATACACACTACCCTCAGTATGCTGTCGATGGTGCAGCTGTAGAACCTTTTGAGGATCTGAGGACCCATGCCAAATCTTTTCAGTCTCCTGAGGGGGAATAGGCTTTGTCATGCCCTCTTCTCAACTGTCTTAGTATGCGTGGACCATGATAGTTTGTTGGTGATTTGGACACCAAGGAACTTGAAGCTCTCAACCTTTTCCACTACAGCTCTGTCGATGAGAATGGGGGTGCTTGGTCCTCCTTTTCCTGTAGTCCACAATCATCTCCTTTGTCTTTGATCACGTTGAGGGAGATGTTGTTGTTCTGGCACTACACGGCCAGGTCTCTGACCTCCTCCGTATAGGCTGTCTCATCGTTGTCGGTGATCAGGCCTACCACTGTTGTGTCATCAGCAACCTTAATGATGGTGTTGGAGTCGTGCTTGTCCATGCAGTTATGGGTGAACAGGGAGTACAGGAGGGACTGAGCACGCACCCCTGAGGGGCCCCTGTGTTGAGGATCAGCGTGGCGGATGTGTTGTTCCCTACCCTCACCACCTGGGGCGACCCGTCAGGAAGTCCAGAATCCAGTTGCAGTGGGAAGTTTTTAGTCCCAAGGTCCTTAGCTTAGTGAGGAGCTTTGTGGGCACTATGGTGTTGAACGCTGAGCTCTAGTCAATGAATAGATCCTCTTTGGGAAAGGCGTACCGCTAACTCCCGGCCTCGACAGCATCCAGTGAAATTGCAGTGTACGAAATTCAAAAATACAAAATTCGTAATATTAAACATTCATGAAAATACAAGTGTTAACTTGTTAACTTAACTTCTTGTTAATCCAGCCGCTTTGTCAGATTTCAAGAAGGCTTTACGGCGAAAGCATACCATGCGATTAACTGAGGACAGCGCCCCACATACAAAAGCATTTTCCAACCAAGCAGATGCATCAAGAAATTCAGAAATAGCAATAAAATTGTTTGCAATCCAAAGGGTCCCAGCTACATAACAAATGGCTGTTTTGTTCGATAAAGTCCCAAAAAAGTCAGTGTTGTTGGCACGCTTCATTCAATAATAATGAGTTTCCCCTCGTTCAAAATGCATACAAAATGAATCCCAAACGTTACCATTAACCTCATAGTCCGACCAAACCCGTATGCGGTAGCGTAACTACAGCCTCAAGCTCATTAGCATAACGCAACGTTAGCGATTTCTAAAAATCGCAAATGAAATGAAATAAATATGCCTGTTCTCAAGCTTATCCTTTTCTTAACAATCCTGTCGTCTCAGATTTTCAAAATATGCTTTAGAACCAGAGAAAATCACTAATTTGTGTAAGAGTGGTGATAGCTAGCTTAGCATTAGCGTTAGCATTTAGCACGCAACATATTCACAAAAACCAGCCAAGGAATCAAATAAAATAATTTACCTTTGAAGAACTTCAGATGTTTCAATGAGGAGACTCTCAGTTACATAGCAGATGTCCAGTTTTTCCTGAAAGATTCTTGTGTAGGACACATCGTTCCCTTTTGTTACTATGCATTTGGCTACCGAAACTAACCGAAAATTCAGTCACCTACATGTCGAACTTTTTCCGAATTAACTCCATAATATCGACTGAAACATGGAAAACGTTGTTTGAATCAATCCTGAAGGTGGTTTGTCATATTTCTCTCCATTGAAAGCACCGTCCTTGTAGCCTGGTTTGTTCTGAGATTTGAATGGAAAAATACCGGGACCTGACTTTTGCGCACCAATTGCCACGCAGACACCAAGCGGGACACCTGGTAAATGTAGTCCCTTATGGTCAATCTTCCAATGATATGCCTACAAATACGTCACAATGCTGCAGAGACCTTGGGGAAACAAGATAAAGTGTCCGTTCATTCCTGTCGCATTCACAGCCATATAAGGCGATCATGGAAAACGTAGCCTCAGAAATCCTGTGCATTTCCTGGTCGGTCATACATCTTGGTTTTGCCCGAAGCATTTGTTCTAAGGGACTCACAGTGAAAATCTTTGCATTTCTGGAAACGTAAGACTGTCTTCTTTCCAAAACTATCAATTCCAAGCATATTCGAGCATCTTTTCGTGACAAAATATTGCGCTTAAAACGGGCACGTCTTTTTATCCAAAAATGAAATACTGCCCCTAGAGTCTTAAGAGGTTAAACTTGGTCCAAACACGTCAAACAACGTTCCTAATCAATCCTCAGGTACCCGAATATGTAAATAAACGATAAAATGTAAGACGGAGAATAGTATATTCATTACCGGAGATAAATAACAAAGTGCGCGCCTTCACTGGAACGCGCTACAAACACTACAGCCAAAATGGGAGCCATTGTCAAAAACTACAAATTCTAGCTCATTTTTCAAAACACAAGCCTGAAACTCTTTCTAAAGACTGTTGACATCTAGTGGAAGACCTAAGAACTGCAATCTGTGAGGTTTTCCTTTTATATTCCCATTGACAGCCATTGTAATCAGTGAGCTGGAAAACAAATTCTGGATGGATTGTCCTCGGGTGTTCGCCTGCCATATCAGTTCTGTTATACTCACAGACATTATTTGAACAGTTTTGGAAACGTTAGAGTATTTTCTATGCAATACTACCAATATATGCTTATCCTTGATTCTGGGCCTGAGTAACAGTTAGTTAGTTTACTTTGGGCATCTCATTCATCCAAACTTCCGAATACTGCCCCCTATCCCGAAGAAGATAGCATTCTCACATACTGTAGGTGTTCCTTTTGTCCAGGTGGGAAAGGGCAGTGTGGAGTGCAACAGAGATTGCATCATCTATGGATCTGTAGGTGAGGTATGCAAGTGGAATGGGTCTAGGGTTTATGGGATAATGGTGTTGATGTGAGCCATGACCAGCCTTTCAAAGCCCTTCATGACTACAGACGTGAGTGCTACGGGTCAGTAGTCATTTAGGCAGCTTACCTTAGTGTTCTTGGGCACAGGGACTATGATGGTCTGCTTGAAACGTGTTGGCATTACAGACTCAGTCAGGGACTGTATGAAAATGTAAGGGAAGAAACTTGCCATTTGGTCAGCGCATTCTCGGAGTACACATCCTGGTAATCCGTCAGGCCCTGCGGCCTTGTGAATGTTGACCTGTTTAAAGGTCTTACTCACACCGGCTACGTGTGTGTATGTGCATGAATGCGTGTGTGTGCTTGCGTATGTGTGTGATTGTGTGTCTAAGTAACTGGGAGCGAGAACTTATTATGTCACAACATTAGACTGAGTATATGGAATTGTCAGGTCAGTTTTGGAAACACCACCACATTCTTTGGTAAAATGTTTTCTTAGTATGATAAATGATGCTAAGATAATCTACTCGTGTCCCGAGAGTGCACTGTTTCCAGGAAGTGAATGTGGACCTGAATCTGTGCACAAGAGGTTTCAAGGACAAATCTAAATGATATTCGGTGAGAGTGTGAGTCTGAATACGATAAAGGGAGAGACAGAGGAGTCAGAGAGAGATAGAGATGGAGATAGAGACGGAGAGAGACGGAGATGCTGAGAAGATAGCAGCATTGTTGAATACCTTTTTGTTGTTTGGAGTTTTTTTCTCCTTCCTTCCCCTGAAGTACAAAAGAATATGAAAGTTGACATTCACTGAGCTGAGAGGCTCTGTATCGAGGAGCCAGGCAGCTGATAAACCCACTGCTGCTGCTACACCTCTAGGTGTGTGTATGTTTGTGTGTTTATCTCGCTCTCTCTCTCTCACAAACACGCGCACAGACGCACGCACGCACACACCCATGCACACACGCACGCATGCACGCACGCACAGACACACACACACATGCACAAACATGCACAGATGCAGGCACGCACACAACCACGCACACACACAAACACTCACATTCCGTATACCTACCTCAGTAGCTCTGCATCTTGCTGTGTGAAGCCTTCCTGCATTATCGACACAGACAGACAGACAGACAGACAGACACACAGACAGACAGACAGACAGACAGACAGACAGACAGACAGACAGACAGACAGACAGACAGACAGACAGACAGACAGACAGACAGACAGACAGACAGACAGACAGACAGACAGACAGACAGTCCAGGCATCTCAATTAAGAACACAGACACTGGGGACCCCTCCCCACCCTCTTCCTCTCCTCAAATTCTCACGCCTCCCACATATTTGACCATTTCGCTGACCCTCCTGTTCTCCACCCTCCCCATTGTTTAGCTCCCTCTCTACGTCTTTCTGTATGGTTAAGGAAAATGATTTAGGAAAAATGATTTTCCTTTCTAGTGGACGTACATATTATCATTGTTGAGGAAGGACTCCTAAAGTGTATGGTTTCCTTTCTTTTTAGTAGTGAGTAGTGAGAGAATATCGTTGTCTCTATAGTGTGCTAGAGGACAGATCCCATTGAGATGCCAGGTGTGTGTCAGAGAGAGAAAAAGATAGAGAGAGGCAGAGACATAGACAAAGACAGAGAGAGAGAGACAGAGACATTCTCCCTGATCAATCAGGAATCCCTTCATTCATTATTTAAACTGTACTGATCCAATAGCCATCAGCCTTGAGGCCGCCGCACGCTGTCATCAATGCTGTTATTGATTCACCCACTATCATCAATGCTGTTATTGATTATCAGGCCTCATCAGCGTTTGTTTGGCTTGTCAAATCAATGTCTTTTTAACGTCAGATCATCTGTAGGGATGGTACATGAATATTTCATATCCAATCTGATTCTTTCATGATTCAAACTGAATCAGAAAGGTCTATACTTATTCTGCCTGAACAGGTAGTGAGACTGAGAATTGTCACTCATTTTGGTGGGCATCTTAGGTTTGTTCTTATTTGTGTGTGTGTGTGTGTTTGGTTTTACTATGCGAGGGGACATCTCACTGGTCCCCACAAGAAAAATGTTTATTTTTGTTGGGGGGGGGGGGGATTTTGAATGTGTGTGTGTGTGTGTGTGTGTGTGTGTGTGTGTGTGTGTGTGTGTGTGTGTGTGTGTGTGTGTGTGTGTGTGTGTGTGTGTGTGTGTGTGTGTGTGTGTGTGTGTGTGTGTGTTACTGAGGTAATGGTGACCACAGGAGTGGGGTTGGTGATTGTGTTTGTGATTCACTGGGTGGCCTCTGGTCTGTGGTTTAGCTTTCTGTTGTCTTTAGGTCATCACTCTCTCTCTCTCTCTCTGTCTCTCTCGCTCTCTCTCTCTCTCTTTCTTTCCTTCCTTCCTGATGGCACACTGTGGTATTTCACACAGTAGATATGGGAGTTTATCAAAATCAAGTTGATTTTCGAATTCTTTGTGGATCTGTGTAATCTGAGGGAAATAAGTGTATCTAATATGGTCATACATTTGGCAGGAGGTTAGGAAGTGCAGCTCAGTTTCCACCTTGTTTTGTGGGCAGTGTACACATAGCCTATCTTCTCTCGAGAGCCAGGTCTGTCTATGGCGGCCTTTCTCAAAAGCAAGGATATGCTCACTGTCAAAGCTCACTGTCAAAGCTACATAGTCAAAGCTTTCCTTACATTTGGGTCAGTCACAGTGATCAGGTATGCCACAGTGCAATCTCTGTTTAGGGCAAAATAGCATTCCAGTTTGCTCAGTTTTTTTTGTTGTTGATTATTTCCAATTTCAGTTTTCTCATGATTTGGTTGGATCTAATTGTGTTGCTGTCCTGGAGATCTGTGGGGTCTGTTTGTCTTTGTGAACAGAGACCCAGGACTTGCTTAGGGGACTCTTCTCCAGGTTCATCTCTCTATAGGTGATTGCTTTGTTATGGAAGGTTTGGGAATTGCTTCCTTTTAGGTGGTTGTAGAATTTAACGCCTATTTTCTGGATTTTGATAATTAGCGGGTATCAGCCTAATTCTGCTCTGCGTGCATTATTTGGTGTTTTACGTTGTACACTGAGGATATTTTTGCAGAATTCTGCATGCATTTTGTGAATTCTCGGTTGCTGAGCAGACCCCAGACCTCACAAAAATAAAGGGCATTTTTAGTGGTGTCGAGTGTTGGACTAGTAACCGGAAGGTTGCAAGTTCAAACTCCCGAGCTAAAATGGTAAAAATCTGTTGTTCTGCCCCTGAACAGGCAGGTAACCCACTGTTCCTAGGGCATCATTGAAAATAAGAATTTGTTCTTAACTGACTTGCCTGGTTAAATAAAGGTAAAATAATTGGTATGTTCCTTTTGATGGCATTATTGCCTTGTCTCTCAGATCATTCACAGCTTTGTAGAAGTTACCTGTGGCGCTGATGTATATATCGTTTTTTGTGTGCTCTCCGGCTAAAGTTTCTAAATGGAATTTGTATTTGTGGTCCTGGATCTTACTGAGAATTACGATCAGGGCCCAGGTCTGGCAGAATCTGTGCAGAAGATCTAGGTACTGCTGTAGGCCCTCCTTGGATGGTGACAGAAGCACCAGATCACCAGCAAACAGTAGACATTTGACTTCAGATTCTAGGCCGGGTGCTGCAGACTGTTCTATTGGCCTCACCAATTCGTTGATAAAAGAAAAAGTGGTCTAAAGGGCCAGCATCCCGGAGTCACCTCTTCACTGTTGACATTGAGACTGGTGTTTTGGTGTACTAATTAATGAAGCTGCCAGTTGAGGACTTGTGAGGCATCTGTTTCAGAAACTAGACACTCTAATAGACTTGTCCTCTTGCTCAGTTGTGCACCGGGGCCTCCCACTCCTCTTTCTATACTGGTTAACCTCTTAGTCCGCCCCATCCCGCATGCGGTATCGTTACTACAGCCTCAAGCTCATTAGCATAACGCAACATTAGCGATTTTTAAAAATCGCAAATGAAACGAAATAAATATGCCTGTTCTCAAGCTTATCCTTTTCTTAACAATCCTGTCGTCTCAGATTTTCAAAATATGCTTTAGAACCAGAGAAAATCACTAATTTGTGTAAGAGTGGTGATAGCTAGCTTAGCGTTAGCATTAGCATTTAGCACGCAACATATTCACAAAAACCAGCCAAGGAATCAAATAAAATAATTTACCTTTGAAGAACTTCAGATGTTTCAATGAGGAGACTCTCAGTTACATAGCAGATGTCCAGTTTTTCCTGAAAGATTCTTGTGTAGGACACATCGTTCCCTTTTGTTACTATGCATATGGCTACCGAAACTAACCGAAAATTCAGTCACCTACATGTCGAACTTTTTTCCGAATTAACTCCATAATATAGACTGAAACATGGAAAACGTTGTTTGAATCAATCCTGAAGGTGGTTTGTCATATTTCTCTCCGTTGAAAGCACCGTCCTTGTAGCCTGGTTTGTTCTGAGATTTGAATGGAAAAATACCGGGACCTGACTTTTGCGCACCAATTGCCACGCAGCCACCTAGCGGGACACCTGGTAAATGTAGTCTCTTATGGTCAATCTTCCAATGATATGCCTACAAATACGTCACAATGCTGCAGAGACCTTGGGGAAACAAGAGAAAGAGTCCGTTGATTCCTGTCGCATTCACAGCCATATAAGGCGATCATGGAAAACGTAGCCTCAGAAATCCTGTGCATTTCCTGGTCGGTCATACATCTTGGTTTTGCCCGAAACATTTGTTCTAAGGCACTCACAGTGAAAATCTTTGCATTTCTGGAAACGTAAGACTGTCTTCTTTCCAAAGCTATCAATTCCAAGCATATTCGAGCATCTTTTCATGACAAAATATTGCGCTTAAAACGGGCACGTCTTTTTATCCAAAAATGAAATACTGCCCCTATAGGACTAACAGGTTAAAGCCAGTTTGCTCTGTTCTTTGAAGAGAGTAGTAATCAAATCAAATCCAATTATTTATGTAGCCCTTCGTACATCAGCTGATATCTCAAAGTGCTGTACAGAAACCCAGCCTAAAACCCCAAACAGCAAGCAACGCAGGCGTTGAAGCACGTTGGCTAGGAAAAACTCCCTAGAAAGGCCAAAACATAGGAGGAAACCTAGAGAGGAACCAGGCTATGAGGGGTGGCCAGTCCTCTTCTGGCTGTGCCGGGTGGAGATTATAACAGAACATGGCCACAATGTTCAAATGTTCAAAAATCAAATCAAATCAAATCAAATCAAATTTATTTATATAGCCCTTCGTACATCAGCTGATATCTCAAAGTGCTGTACAGAAACCCAGCCTAAAACCCCAAACAGCAAACAATGCAGGTGTAAAAGCACAAAAATGACCAGCATGGTCAAATAATAGGTGTGGGACAAGTAGCACGTCCGGTGAACAGGTCAGGATTCCATAGCCGCAGGCAGAACAGTTGAATCTGGAACAGCAGCATGGCCAGGTGGACTGGGGACAGCAAGGAGTCATCATGCCAGGTAGTCCTGAGGCATGGTCCTAGGGCTCAGGTCCTCCGAGAGAGAGAAAGAAAGAGAGAAAGAGAGAATTTGAGAGAGCATACTTAAATTCAAACGGGACACCGGATAAGACAGGAGAAGTTCTCCAGATATAACAAACTGACCCTAGCCCCCTGACACAAACTACTACAGCATAAATACTGGAGGCTGAGACAGGAGGGGTCAGGAGACACTGTGGCCCGATCCGATGATACCCCCAGACAAGACAAATAGTAAGGATATAACCCCACCCACTTTGCCAAAGCACAGCCCACACACCACTAGAGGGATATCTTCAACCACCAACTTACCATCCTGAGACAAGGCCGAGTATAGCCCACAAAGATCTCCGCCACGGCACAACCCAGGAGGGGGGCAGCAACCCAGACAGGAAGATCACATCAGTGACTCAACCCACTCAAGTGACGCACCCCTCCTAGGGACGGCATGAAAGAACACCAGTAAGCCAGTGACTCAGCTCCTGTAATAGGGTTAGAGGCAGAGAATTCCAGTGGAAAGAGGGGAACCGGCCAGGCAGAGACAGCAAGGGCGGTTCGTTGCTCCAGAGCCTTTCCCTTCACCTTCACACTCCTGGGCCAGACTACACTCATTCATATGACCCACTGAAGAGAGGAGTCTTCAGTAAAGACTTAAAGGTTGAGACCGAGTTTGCGTCTCTTTCATGGGTAGGCAGACCATTCCATAAAATGGAGCTCTATAGGAGAAAGCCCTGCCTCCAGCTGTTTGCTTAGAAATTCTAGGGATAATTAGGAGGCCTGCGTCTTGTGAACATAGCGTACATGTAGGTATGTACGGCAGGACCAAATCAGAGAGATACTGTAGGTAGGAGCAAGCCTATGTAATGCTTTGTAGGTTAGCAGTAAAACCTTGAAATCAGCCCTTGCTTTGACAGGAAGCCAGTGTAGGGAGGCTAGCACTGGAGTAATATGATCATTTTTTTTTGTTCTAGTCAGGATTCTAGCAGCCGTATTTAGCACTAACTGAAGTTTATTTAGTGCTTTATCCGGATAGCCGGAAAGTAGAACATTGCAGTAGTCTAACCTAGAAGTGACAACAAAAGCTTGGATTAATTTTCCTGCATCATCTCTGGACAGAAAGTTTCTGATTTTTGCAATGTTACGTAGATGGAAAAAAGCTGTCCTTGAAACAGTCTTGATATGTTCGTCAAAAGAGAGATCAGGGTCCAGAGTAATGCCGAGGTCCTTCACAGTTTTATTTGAGACGACTGTACAACCATTAAGATTCATTGTCAGATTCAACAGAATATCTCTTTGTTTCTTTGGACCTAGAACAAGCATGTCTGTTTTGTCCGAGTTTAAAAGTAGAAGGTTTGCAGCCATCCACTTCCTTATGTCTGAAACACAGGCTTCTAGCCAGGGCATTTTTGGGGTTTCACCATGTTTCATTGAAATGTACAGCTGTGTGTCATCCGCATAGCAGTGAAAGTTAACATTATGTTTTCGAATGACATCCCCAAGAGGTAAAATATAGAGTGAAAACAATAGTGGTCCTAAAATGGAACCTTTAGGAACACCGAAATGTACAGTTGATTTGTCAGAGGACAAACCATTCACAGAGACAAACTGACATCTTTCCGACAGATAACATCTAAATCAGGCCAGAACTTGTTCATGTAGACCAATTTGGGTTTCTAATCTCTCCAAAAGAATGTGGTGATCGATGGTATCAAAAGCAGCACTAAGGTCTAGGAGCACGAGGACAGATGCAGAGCCTCGGTCCGATGCCATTAAAAGGTCATTTACCACCTTCACAAGTGCAGTCTCAGTGCTATGATGGGGTCTAAAACCAGACTGAAGCATTTTGTATACATTGTTTGTCTTCAGGAAGGCAGTGACTTGCTGCGCAACAGCCTTTTCTAAAATCTTTGAGAGGAATGGAAGATTCGATATAGGCCGATAGTTTTTAAAATATTTTCTGGGTCAGGGTTTGGCTTTTTCAAGAGAGGCTTTATTACTGCCACTTTTAGTGAGTTTGGTACACATCCGGTGGATAGAGAGCTGTTAATTATGTTCAACATAGAAGGGCCAAGCACAGGAAGCAGCTCTTTCAGTAGTTTAGTTGGAATAGGGTCCAGTATGCAGCTTGAAGGTTCAGAGGCCATGATTATTTTCATCATTGTGTCAAGAGATATAGTACTAAAACGCTTGAGTGGCCTTCTTGATCCTAGGTCCTGGCAGAGTTGTTCAGACTCAGGACAACTGAGTTTTGAAGGAATATGCAGATTTAAAGAGGAGTCCGTAATTTGCTTTCTAATAATCATGATCTTTTCCTCAAAGAAGTTCATGAATTTATTACTGCTGAAGTGAAAGCCATCCTCACTTGGGGAATGCTGCTTTTTAGTTAGACAGTATCAAAAATACATTTCGGATTGTTCTTATTTTCCTCAATTAATTTGGAAAAATAGGATGATCGAGCAGCAGTAAGGGCTCATTCAATACTGCACGGTACTGTCTTTCCAAGCTAGTCAGAAGACTTCCAGTTTGGTGTGGAGCCATTAACGTTCCAATTTTCTGGAAGCTTGCTTCAGAGCTCGGGTATTTTCTGTATACCAGGGAGCTAGTTTCTTATGAGAATTGTTTTTAGTTTTTAGGGGTGCAACTGCATCTAGGGTAATGCGCAAGGTTTAATTGAGTTCCTCAGTTAGGTGGTTAACTGATTTTTGTCCTCTGACGTCCTTGTGTAGGCAGAGGGAGTCTGGAAGGGAATCAAGGAATCTTTGTGTTGTCTGTGAATTTATAGCATGACTTTTGATGCTCCTGGGTTGGGGTCTGAGCAGATCATTTGTTGCAATTGCAAACGTAATACAAATGGTGGCCCGATAGTCCAAGATTATGAGGAAAAACATTAAGATCCACCCCCCTTAAAAGACCTAGATGCACTATTGTAAAGTGGCTGTTCCACTGGATGTCATAAGGTGAAAGCACCAATTTGTAAGTCGCTCTGGATAAGAGCGTCTGCTAAATGACTTAAATGTAAAATGTAAATGTAATTTATTCCATGGGACAAAACTAGGTCCAGAGTATGACTGTGACAGTGAGTAGGACCAGGGACATGTTGGACAAAACCCACAGAGTCGATGATGGCTCCGAAAGCCCTTTGGAGTGGGTCTGTGGACTTTTCCATGTGAATATTAAATTCACCAAAAATGTGAATATTATCTGCTATGACTACAAGGTCCGATAGGAATTCAGGGAACTCAGTAAGGAACACTGTATATGGCCCAGGAGGCCTGTAAACAGTAGCTGAGCAGGCTGCATAGATTTCATGACTAGAAGCTCAAAAGACGAAAACATAATTTTTTTTTTATAAATTGAAATTTGCTATCGTAAATGTTAGCAACACCTCCACCTTTGTGGGATGCACGGGGGATATGGTCACTAGTGTAACCAGGAGGTGAGGCCTCATTTAACACAGTAAATTCATCAGGCTTAAGCCATGTTCCAGTCAGGCCAATCACATCAAGATTATGATCAGTGATTAGTTCATTGATTTTAATTGCCTTTGAAGTAAGGGATCTAACATTAAGTAGCCCTATTTTGAGATGTGAGGTAACACGATCTCTTTCAATGATGACAGGAATGCAGGAGGTATTTATCCTAGTGAGATTGCTAGGATGTCGTTCCCATAGCAACGATTAAAACATTCCCTAACCAGAAACCGTGGATTGATGGCAGCATTCGAGTGAAACTGAAAGCGCGAACCACTGCTTTTAATCAGGGCAAGGTGACTGGTAACACGACCGAATACAAACAGTGCAGCTATTCCCTCCGCAAGGCTATCAAACAAGCTAAGCGTCAGTATAGAGACAAAGTAGAATCTCAATTCAACGGCTCAGACACAAGAGGTATGTGGCAGGGTCTACAGTCAATCACGGACTACAAGAAGAAAACCAGCCCAGTCACGGACCAGGATGTCTTGCTCCCAGGCAGACTTAATAACTTTTTTGCCCGCTTTGAGGACAATACAGTGCCACTGACACGGCCTGCAACGAAAACATGCGGACTCTCCTTCACTGCAGCCGAGGTGAGTAAAACATTTAAACGTGTTAACCCTCGCAAGGCTGCAGGCCCAGACGGCATCCCCAGCCGCACCCTCAGAGCATGGCAGCTGGCCGGTGTGTTTACGGACATATTCAATCAATCCCTATACCAGTCTGCTGTTCCCACATGCTTCAAGAGGGCCACCATTGTTCCTGTTCCCAAGAAAGCTAAGGTAACTGAGCTAAACGACTACCGCCCCGTAGCACTCACTTCCGTCATCATGAAGTGCTTTGAGAGACTAGTCAAGGACCATATCGCCTCCACCCTACCTGACACCCTAGACCCACTCCAATTTGCTTACCGCCCAAATAGGTCCACAGACGATGCAATCTCAACCACACTGCACACTGCCCTAACCCATCTGGACAAGAGGAATACCTATGTGAGAATGCTGTTCATCGACTACAGCTCGGCATTCAACACCATAGTACCCTCCAAGCTCGTCATCAAGCTCGAGACCCTGGGTCTCGACCCGGCCCTGTGCAACTGGGTACTGGACTTCCTGACGGGCCGCCCCCAGGTGGTGAGGGTAGGCAACAACATCTCCTCCCCGCTGATCCTCAACACTGGGGCCCCACAAGGGTGCGTTCTGAGCCCTCTCCTGTACTCCCTGTTCACCCACGACTGCGTGGCCACGCACGCCTCCAACTCAATCATCAAGTTTGCGGACGACACAACAGTGGTAGGCTTGATTACCAACAACGACGAGACGGCCTACAGGGAGGAGGTGAGGGCCCTCGGAGTGTGGTGTCAGGAAAATAACCTCACACTCAACGTCAACAAAACTAAGGAGATGATTGTGGACTTCAGGAAACAGCAGAGGGAACACACCCCTATCCACATCGATGGAACAGTAGTGGAGAGGGTAGCAAGTTTTAAGTTCCTCGGCATACACATCACAGACAAACTGAATTGGTCCACTCACACAGACAGCATCGTGAAGAAGGCGCAGCAGCGCCTCTTCAACCTCAAGAGGCTGAAGAAATTTGGCTTGTCACCAAAAGCACTCACAAACTTCTACAGATGCACAATCGAGAGCATCCTGGCGGGCTGTATCACCGCCTGGTACGGCAACTGCTCCGCCCACAACCGTAAGGCTCTCCAGAGGGTAGTGAGGTCTGCACAACGCATCACCGGGGGCAAACTACCTGCCCTCCAGGACACCTACACCACCCGATGTTACAGGAAGGCCATAAAGATCACCAAGGACAACAACCACCCGAGCCACTGCCTATTCACCCCGCTATCATCCAGAAGGCGAGGTCAGTACAGGTGCATCAAAGCTGGGACCGAGAGACTGAAAAACAGCTTCTATCTCAAGGCCATCAGACTGTTAAACAGCCACCACTAACATTGAGTGGCTGCTGCCAACACACTGACACTGACTCAACTCCAGCCACTTTAATAATGGGAATTGATGGGAAATGATGTAAAATATATTACTAGCCACTTTAAACAATGCTACCTAATATAATGTTACATACCCTACGTTATTCATCTCATATGCATACGTATATACTGTACTCTATATCATCGACTGCATCCTTATGTAATACATGTATCACTAGCCACTTTAACTATGCCACTTTGTTTACATACTCATCTCATATGTATATACTGTACTCGATACCATCTACTGTATCTTGCCTATGCTGCTCTGTACCATCACTCATTCATATATCTTTATGTACATATTCTTTATCCCCTTACACTGTGTATAAGACAGTAGTTTTGGAATTGTTAGTTAGATTACTTGTTGGTTATTACTGCATTGTCGGAACTAGAAGCACAAGCATTTCGCTACACTCGCATTAACATCTGCTAACCATGTGTGTGTGACAAATAACATTTGATTTGATTTGATTTGATTTGGTTTAGTTTTGCCCAACCCAGGTCGAGGCACAATGGGGATAGCTGAGCTGACTACACTAACTGTGCTAGTGGAAGACTCAACTAAGCTGGCAGGCTGGCTAACAGCCTGCTGCCTGGCCTATACCTTATTTCACTGTGGAGCTAGAGGAGTTAGAGCCCTGTCTATGTTGAAATTGTACACAGCGGTGTATGAGATCTTCAGTTTCTTGGCAATTTCTCGCATGGCATAGCCTTCATTTCTCAGAACAAGAATATATTGACAAGTTTCAAAAGAAAGGTCTTTGTTTCTGGCCATTTTGAGCCTGTAATCAAACCCACAAATGCTGATGCTCCAGATACTCAACTAGTCTAAAGAAGGCCAGTTTTCGGCTGTGCTAATATAATATCAAAAGGGTTTTTTAATGATCAATTACCCTTTTAAAATGATAAACTTGGATTAGCTAACACAACGTGCCATTGGAACACAGGGGTGATGGTTGCTGATAATGGGCCTCTGTACACCTATGTACATACTCCATTCACAAAATCAGCCGTTTCCAGCTACAATAGTAATTTACAACATTAATATTGTCTATGCTGTATTTCTGATCAATGTTATTTTAATGGACAAAAAATATGATTTTCTTTCAAAAACATCCATGTAGAAAAAAAATGTGTGTTTTTTAACATTTTTACCGCACACTTGTTGTTTGTCTACATAGACTTTATAATGGCTTATGTTTTAACCCCAACACCACTGTCCATCAATTTGTATAGCAAGCCCTAATGCCAAATTGAGTCGAATGCTTTTTTGAAATCAACAAAGCATGAGAAGACTTCACTTTTGTTGTGGTTTGTTCGTTTGTCAATTAGGGTGTGCAGCGTGAATACGTGGTCAGTTGTATGGTAGTTTTGGTAAAAAGCCAATTTGACATTTGCTCTGGAAATTGTTTTCACTGAGGAAATGTACGGATCTGCTGTTTATGATAATGCAGAGGATTTTCCCAAGGTTGCTGTTGACACATATACCACTGTAGCTATTGGGGTCAAATTTGATGTTAAAGAGTTTTTAAGTTTAGCCAATTGGAATTGTATTATTTAAATTAGGATATGATCAACACCACAAGCCTTTTTGGGATGGAGGGTTTGTATTTTGTCCTGTAGTTCATTCAATGTAGTTGGAGAATCCAGGGGTTCTGGTAGTCCTTAAAACTTCTTCAGGCTATGGTCTATTTTTTCTCAATTTCCGCCTGACTGGTGTGCCTAAGGTAAAATGCCTGTTGCTCAGGGCCTGAAGCCAGGATATGCATATAATTGGTACCATTGGAAAGAAAACACTCAGAAGTTTGTAGAAATGTAAAATAAATGCAGGAGACTATAACACAATAGATATGGTAGGAGATAATCCAAAGAAAAAACAACCGGAAATAAAACAATTTGAGAGCCCATGCTCTTCCAATGTAGGGAAAATAATTAAATCTAGATCCCTGTATGGAATTCCTATGGCTTCCACTGGGTGTCGGTAGCCTTTGTTCAAGGTTTCAGGCTTTTTTCTTCCAAAACGAGTAAGAAATATGAGTTTTACTACAGGGACACAGACTTGGAAATTTGTGTATGCGCGAGCAACGAAGATGACACGCACCTGCTAATATGGTTTTCCTATTGAACATACTTCTTTCCGTATGAAATATTATAGTTTAATGACATTTTAGGGTATCTGAGGTTTGGATAGAAACATATTTTGACTTGTTTTAACAAAGTTTAGCGGTAGCTTTGTGGAGTCCTTTCTCTGCATGTTGAACGAGTGGATTACTCAAATTGATGGCGCCAACTAAACAGACTGTTTGGGATATAGAGAAGGATTTTATCTAAGAAAATGACACTACATGTTGTAGCTGGGACCCTTTGGATGACAAATTAGAGGAAGATTTTCAAAAAGTAAGTTAATATTTAATCGCTATTTGTGAATTTATGAAACCTGTGCCGGTGGAAGAATATATTGATGTGGGGCACCGTCCTCAAACAATCACATGGCATGCTTTCGCTGTAAAGCCTACTGTAAATCTGACAGTGCAGTTAGATTAACAAGAATTTCAGCTTTTAACCGATATGAGACACTTACTTGTATTTACCTAGATGTTAAATATCCATAGTTTTTATAATTATTTATTTGAATTGCGCGCCCTCCAGTTTCACCGGAAGTTGTCCCGCTAGCGGGATGCCTAACCATTAATAGTTGATGCTATTTGGTCATGTATATGTTTTTGCTGTTTATTCTTTGTTGTAGAGATTGGAGATGTTCTTAATCCATACATCTCCGTTTTGGATAAAAAACTCTTCGTGTTGATTTTTGTTTACCACTTGTTTGTTTACCACTTCCCAGAAGTGGTTAGATTCTATGGATTCTTCAATTACGTTGAGCTGATTTCTGATGTGCTATTCCTTCTTTTTACGTAATGTATTTCTGTATTGTTTAAGTGATTCACCATAGTGAAGCCGTAGGCTCAGGTTTTCTGGGTCTCTATGTTTTTGGTTGGATAGGTTTCTCAGTTTTTTCCATTGGGTTTTTGTGTTCTTCATCAAACCGTTTGTCATTTTTGTTAGTTTTCTTAGGTTGACTGCTTGAAATGTTTAGATATGATAGTGAAGCTGAGAGTTCAAATATACTGTATAGGTTTTCTACTGCCAGGTTTACACCTTCACTATTACAGTGAAACATTTTGTCCAGGAAATAGTCTAGAAGGAATTGAATTTGTTGTTGGTAGATTTCCACACTACTCTCTCTCTCTCTGTGGTCCAGATGGGTCAGTGCAGACAGAGTGGGACTCTGTCTCCTGGCTTTGACGGGAAGAGAAGAGTAGAGTTCCCCTGTGTGGTTTAGTGTGTGTGTGTGTGTTTTTGTGTGTGGTTGTATGTGGGAAGTCACCAGGAAATGGAGGGGACTTCTCCATGACATTGTTTACTTTCACATTTATGCAAAAGTAGGTTTTTATTCCCACTCAACATATAATTGTGGCAAATAGACAAAGCAGGAATTATCATATCCTCTCCCTCCACACAGTAACTGTGAGGGGTAAATATACCAGAATGATATTCATGGACGGGAAGATACAGTATATTCACAGATGAGGCATACTTATTTTCAGTACCAGAGGGATATTAGGGAGGGTTAGAGAGAGAGAGGGTTGTTTGGGAGTACAAGAGAAATAGAGGGATGTTTCGGAGGTCAAGAGAGACAGAGGGACACCTACCACCTGGTACGGGTACCTGACCAATGCTCCTGCTGTGTTCCAGGCCCTGGTTACTGACATTCTCTGAGACATGTTGAACCGGTTCATGTTCGTCTATCTCGACAACATCCTCGTCTTTTCCAGCTTGACTCAACAACACGTTTCTCTAACTCCGACAGGTCCTCCAGCGTCTCCTGGAGAACCAGCTTTTTGTCAAAGGTTTTTGTCAAAATGCAAATTCCATTACCCCACCATCTCCTTCCTTGGATACATCATCGCTGCTGGATATGTGCAAATAGATTCCGGAAAGGTGAGAGTGGTGGTGGATTGGCCCCAAACCACGTCCAGGGTGCAGCTGCAATGGTTCTTAGGATTTGCCCATTTCTATTGCAGTTTTATCCGGGGTTACAGCACCCTGGCCTCCCCCTGTCAGCACTCACCTCTCCCAAGGTCCCGTTCACGTGGTCCCCAGCTGCTGATCAGGCCTTCCTAGACCTTAAGCACCGCTTCATCAAAGCTCCCATATTGATCCATCCGGATCTGTCACATCAGTTTGTGGTGCAGGTAGACTCGTCAGAGGTCGGAGTGGGGGCCGTCCTGTCCCAGCGTTCTGCCCTGGACCTTATCTTATTACGGCTGGGGGCAGTATTGAGTAGCTTGGATGAATAAGGTGCCCAGAGTAAACTGCCTGCTCCTCAGTCCCAGTTGCTAATATATGCATAGTATTAGTATTTTTTGATATAAAACACTCTGAAGTTTCTAAAACTGTTTGAATGATGTCTGTGAGTATAACAGAACTCATATGGCAGGCAAAAATCTGAGATAAAAATCCAACCAGGAAGTGGGAAATCTGAGGTTGGTCGATTATCAACTCATTCCCTATTGAAGATACAGTGGGATATTGGTCATGTTGCAGTTCCTAAGGCTTTCACTATATGTCAACCGTCTTTAGAAACTTGTTTGAGGCTTCTACTGTAAAGCAGGGGCTCATAAGGGCTCTTTGAGTCAGTGGTCTGGCAGAGTGCCACGAGCTGGTCACGCGCATTCACATGAGAGGTAGCTCGCGTTCCATTGCTTTTCTACAGACAAAGGAATTCTCTGGTTGGAACATTATTGAAGATATATGTTAAAAACATCCTAAAGATTTATTCTATACATCGTTTGACATGTTTCTACGGACTGTAACGGAACTTTTTGACATTTCGTCTGCTCCTAGTGAACGCGCTTCATGACTTTGGATTTGTTTGCCAAACGTGCTAACAAAAGTAGCTATTTGGACATAAATGGACATTGTCGAACAAATCAAACATTTATTGTGGAACTGGGATTCCTGGGAGTGCATTCTGATGAAGATCATCAAAGGTAAGTGAATATTTATAATGCTATTTCTGACTTCTGTTGACTCCACAACATGGCGGGTATCTGCATGACTTGTTTTTGTGTCTGAGTGCCGTACTCAGATTATTGCATGGTTTGACTTTTGCGTAAAGTTTTTTTAAAATCTGACACAGCGCTTGCATTAAGGAGAAGTGGATCTATAATTCCCCGCATAACACTTGTATCTTATAGCAATGTTTATTATTATGAGTATTTCTGTAAATTGATGTGGCTATCTGCAAAATTACCGGATGTTTTGGAACTACTGAACATAATGCGCCAATGTAAACTGAGATTTTTGGATATAAATATGAACTTTATTGAACAAAACATACATATATTGTGTAACATGAAGTCCTATGAGTGTCATCTGATGAAGATCATCAAAGGTATTTCTGCTTTTTGTGACTCCTCTCTTTGGCTGGAAAAATGGCTGTGTTTTTCTTTGACTAGCTACTAACCGAACATAATCGTTTGGTGTGCTTTTGCCATAAAGCCTTTTTGAAATCGGACACTGTGGGTGGATTTAAAACAAGTTTATCTTTAAAATGGTGTAAAATACTTCCATGTTTGAGGAATTTTAATTATGGGATTTCTGTTGTTTTGAATTTGGCGCCCTGCAATTTCAATGGCTGTTGGCGAGGTGGGACGCTACCGTCCTACATATCCCAAACCATCCAAATGTCAAAATACCACTATTTTATGTTCTGTTATACTCACAGACATTATTTTAACAGTTTTAGAGACTTTAAAGTGTTTTCTATTCAAATCGATCAATTATATGCATATCCTAGCTTCTTGGCCTGAGAAACAGGCAGTTTACTTTGGGCATGCTTTTCATCCGGACGTGAAAATACTGCCCCCCACCCAAGAGAGGTTAACAAACTATAGTTTTGGTAAGTCGGTTAAGACATCTACTTTGTCCATGACACAAGTCATTTATCAAAATATTGTTTACAGATTATTTCACTTATAATTCATTGTATCAGAATTCCAGTGGGTCAGAAGTTTACATACACTAAGTTGACTGTGCATTTAAACAGCTTGGAAAATACCAGAAAATCATGTCATGGCTTTAGAAGCTTCCGATAGGCTAATTGAAAACATTTGAGTCAATTGGAGGTGTACCTGTGGATGTATTTCAAGGCCTACCTTCAAACTCAGTGCCTCTTTGCTAAATCTAAAGAAATCAGCCAAGACCACAAAAAAAGAAAATGTAGACCTCCACAAGTCTGGTTCATCCTCGGGAGCAATTTCCAAATGCCTGAAGGCACCACGTTCATCTGTACAAACAATAGTATGCAAGAATAAACACCATGGGACCACGAAGCTGTCATACCGCTCAGGAAGGAGACACGTTCTGTCCCCTAGAGATGAACGTAGTTTGGTGCGGAAAGTGCAAATCAATCCCAGAACATCAGCAAAGGACCGTGTGAAGATGCTGGAGGAAACCAGTACAAAAGTATTTATATCCACAGTAAAACAAGTCCTATATTGACATAACCTGAAAGGCCGCTCAGCAAGGAGAAAGCCACTGCTTCTTCCTTGCTGAAAAAAAACCTACGGTTTGCAAATGCACATGGGGACAAAGATCGTACTTTTTAGTGAAATATCCTCTGGTCTGATGAATCATAAATAGAACTGTTTGGCCATAATGACCATTGTTATGTTTGGAGGAAGAAGCGGGAGGCTTGCAAGTCGAAGAACACAATCCCAACCGTGAAGCACGGGGGTGGTAGCATTATGTTGTAGATGTGCTTTGCCGCAGGAGGGACTGGTGCACTTCACAAAATAGATGGCAGCATGAGGAGGGAAAAGTATGTGAAAATATTGAAGCAACATCTGAAGACATCAGTCAAGAAGTTAAGCTTAGTCGCAAATTGTTCTTCCAAATGGACAATGACCCCAAGTATACTTCCAAAGTTGCGGCAGAATGGCTTAAGGACAACAATGTCAAGGTATTGGAGTGGCCATCACAAAGCCTTGACCTCAATCCCATAGAAAATTTGTGGGCAGAACTGAAAAAGCGTTTGCGAGCAAGGAGGCCTACAAACCTGACTCAGTTACACTAGTTCTGTCAAGAGGAATGGGCCAAAATTCACCCAACTTATTGTGGGAAGCTTGTGGAAGGCTACCCTGAAACATTTGACCCAAGTTAAACAATTTAAAGGCAATGCTACCAAATACTAATTGAGTGTATGTAAACTTCTGACCCACTGGGAATGTGGTGAAAGAAATTAAAGCTGAAATTATCTCTACTCTTATTCTGACATTTCACATCCTTAAAATAAAGTGGTGATCCTATCTGACTTAAGACAAGGAATTTTTACCAGGATTAAATGTCAGTAATGTTGAAAAACTGAGTTTAAATATATTTGGCTAAGATGTATGTAAAATTCAAAAGGCACTCGCACATCTGAGCAATCCTTTTGCAGGTGCATGGCAACAGTTGAACAAGATGAAGGAAAAAGGATACCGCACACTGCTCTTGATTGTATCACTGATCTTTAATAAGCTTACGTATCGGCGTAAGGTGTATGTATACTTCTGACATCAACTGTATACGGAGGGTGCGGGGCAACAGAAGACCAACAGCAGAGGGGCTAATGGTCTTGGAGATGGCAAAAAGGCTGATAAAACAAGGGGAAGGTTTGTGGGACTCTACCCTGAGGGGCAGTGCCCAAGTGGGCAGCCCAATACAATAGCCCAATACAATAGCTGGGAGCCTGGATCCTGTGGCACACAAGTCCTAGAATCAACTATTAAAGACTATCAGAACCCACTGGATTCTCCTATTACATTCAATGAACAACAGGAAAAAATACAAACCCACCATCCCAAAAAGGCCTGATCTGTTTCACCTGTCCCTGTGATTGTCTCTACAGCCATCTTCGTTTCCTTCAGATCGATCGACGATAGCGTATATTATTATGCTGGTGGACCTTGACTCCCTATACCAAATTGCTGGTGGACCTTGACTCCCTATTCACCCTAACCATTAAAATTGATGGACGTCTAAGGGAATGCAGGAGTGAGAGGAGGTCTGATCTCAGGCACACCTTCGAGTGAATCCGGAAGTTTCGAAGGCAGCTTTTCCGAAAGGATTCGAAGCCACCCGAGCCCTCTTGTGAATCTATAACGGGTGACTTGGATACTCCTGAGCCTATGCAGTTGGGAAGAGCTAGGTTATCAGTTGCGGAACACTCAGGGAGGATGAATAGTAACTTTTGTCTGTGGAAGGGCAGGACATTTTATAGCTACCTGCCCTATTAGGAAACCCTTGTCTCTAGTGGGTACCAGTACTATGATGAGTTAGACTGGGAGTTCCCTAATTCCCATCACCCGCACACCCTTTTTTCTATGCTTGTGCTGTGGGAAGACCAATCTATGTCTCTCCGATTGCTCATTGACTCTGGGGCTGATGAGAGTTTTAAGGGATGCCACTATTGCTTCGGAGCATGGTATTCCCATTCAACCTCTCTCTGTTCCCATGGATGCTATGGCACTGGATGGCCACTCTATAGGGGAAGTCACCCATAGTACTGTGCCCATTCAAAAACGTGCTTCTGGATCCACAGTGAGACAATACAGTTCCTCCTTGTTTTGGGATTTTCCTGGCTCCAAAAGCACAATCCTTTGATTGACTGGACCACAAGCTCCATCCTGGGTTGGAGCCCATTTTGCCATTCCCACTGCCTTCAAGCAGCACAGCCTCAGTAGTTAAGGGCGCTGTACTGCAGCGCCAGCTGTGCCATCAGAGACTCTGGGTTCACACCCAGGCTCTGTCGTAACCGACCGCGACCGGGAGGTCCGTGGGGCGACGCACAATTGGCCTAGCGTCGTCCGGGTTAGGGAGGGCTTGGCCAGTAGGGATGTCCTTGTCTCATCGCACACCAGCGACTCCTGTGGCTGGCCAGGCGCAGTGCGTTGCTAACCAAGGTTGCCAGGTGCGCAGTGTTTCCTCCGACACATTGGTGCGGCTGGCTTCCGGGTTGGATGCGCGCTGTGTTAAGAAGCAGTGCGGCTTGGTTGGGTTGTGTATCGGAGGACGCATGACTTTCAACCTTCGTCTCTCCCGAGCCCGTACGGGAGTTGTAGCGATGAGACAAGATAGTAGCTACTAAAACAATTGGATTCCACGAAATTGGGGAGAAAAAGGGGTAAAATAAAAAATAAAAAAACGGAAAAAAAACAGCACAGCCTTCCCCAGATTGTCTTCCTCAGGATGTTAACAAGACTGTGAATGTCTCTGCTATTCCCACTGATTACCATGACCTCAAGGAAGTGTTCAGTTAGGCACGTTAGGCACGTGCTACTTCCCTTCTCTCACACCGTCCCTGTGCCATTGATTTCTCTCTGTCCGGACCATAGACCAAAGCTATTGAGGAGTACATAGAGGAGTCTCTGGCCACTGGGGCCGTCCGCCCGTGTGCATCTCCTGCTGGCGCAGGGTTTTTCTTTGGGGAGAAGAAGGACAAGACCCCGAGTCCGTGCATTGATTACCGGGGACTCTAATGCCATTACTGTTAAAACCCGTTACCCCCTACCTCACCTCTCCTCTCGGCATTTGAACCTCTCCAGGGGCCACCATGTTTTCCAAGTTGGACCTTCGGAATGCCTACCACCTGGTTCGGATACGCAAGGGGGTTGAGTAGAAGACAGCCTTCAACACAGCCAGTGGACATTATGAGTACCAAGTCATGCCATTTTCCAGGCGTTGGTCAACGATGTGCTCCAGGACATGCTAAACCATTTTGTTTTCGTTTACCTTGACAACATCCTGTTTTTTTCCCCGATCTGCCAAAGACATGTACTTCATGTCAGACAGGTCCTTCAGCACCTACTGGAGAACCAATTGTTCGTGAAAGCGGAGGTGTGGCTTCCATCGCTCTACAATCACCTTTCTGGGATATGTCATTGCTGAGGCCAATGTTCAGATGGATCCTGGAAAGGTGAATGCAGTGGTGGATTGGCCTCAACCAATGTCCAGGGTGCAGAATAGCCATTATTGGTCTGCTCACCATAAAAATGTGGAATATCTCCATACAGCCAAGTGCCTCAACTCCATGCAGGCCCGGTGGGCCCTCTTGTTTACCAGATTCAACTTCACCATTTCCTACCGCCCAGGGTAAAAACATGTGAAGCTTGACGTTCTCTCCCGCCTATACAGTTCCTATGCCACACTCTCAACTTCCGAAACCATTCTCCCTGCCTCATGCCTTGTTGCCATTATGGATTGGGGTATTGAGAACCTGGTTCATGAGGCGCAACGCTCCCAGCATGGACCTAAAGGGGGCCTGGCTAACCAGCTGTTTGTCCCTAACCCAGTCCGGTCCCGGGTACTGGAATGGGCTCATTCCTCCACGCTGACCTATCATCCAGGATCCCATCGCACGCTGGCCTTCGTCCGTCAACGTTTCTGGTGGCCCACAATGGTTCCCGACGTTTCTTTCTTTGTCGCCGCATGTACAGTGTGTGCTCAGAACAAGACTCCACTGCAAGCTCCTTCTGGACTCTTTCAGACACTACCGACCCCTCATCATCCCTGGTCTCATATGTCACTGGGCTCCCTCCGTCTAATGGCAACACTGTCATTCTGACGGTAGTCGATAGTTCTCCCAACGTCGCCATTTTCATCCCTCTCCCCAAACTACCTTCTGCCAAGGAGACGGTCCAGCTTATGGTGCAGCATGTCATCCGGATCCATGGACTCCTGGTAGACATGGTCTCCGATCGGGGTCCTCAGTTCTCGTCTCAGTTCTGGAAGGCATTCTTCACCCTTATTGGGTCATCGGCCAGCCTGTCATCCGGACTCCATCCCCAAACTAACGGTCAGTCGGAATAAGCCAACCAAGACCTGGTACCACCTTGAGGTGCTTGGTCTCAAGCAACCCCACTACCTTGAGCCGTCAACGGGTCTGGGTGGAGTATGCCCGTGACACCCTTCCATGTTCTGCCACGGGACCCTCGCCTTGCGAGTGCTCCATGGGGTATCAGCCTCCACTCTTCCTGGGACAAGAACAGGAGGTCAGTGTACCCAGATGAGAAAAAACAACTCCATCGTCGACAAGCGAACTGTCGCCTGACTCCAGCTCCCCACTATTGCATTGGGCAGAGGGTATGGCTTTCTAGTCGGGACATGACCATGCGGGTAGAGTCCCGCACACTGTCTCCCCGATTCATTGGTCCTTTCCCCTTCTCTAGAGTCCTTAGTTCCACTGCTGTCTGTCTTGTGTTACCCCGCACCCTCCGTATCCACTCTACTTACCATGTGTCCAGACTTAAGCCCGTTTCTCACTGTCCTTTGTTTTCTGTTTCCAGGCCCATCCCCCCCCCCCAGGGTAATCGATGGACAGCCAGCGTACAGGGTGAGACCCTTCCTGAGGGTTCGACCAGGGGCAGGGGTTTCCAGTACCTGGTTGACTGGGAGGATTATGGCCCGGAGGAGAGGTGCTTGGTTCCTGTTAAAGATATCTTGGACCTGGCCCTCATTGCCGATTTCCACCGCCGACACTCCGGTCAGCCAGGTATGCGCCCAGGTAGGACGCCAGGTGGCGTCCCTATGGGGCTGTTACTGTCACTTCCTGATCTGTTCCACCTGTCCCTGTGATTGTCTCCACCCCCTCCAGGTGTTGCTTATTTTCCCCAGTGTATTTATCCCTGTTTTTCCTGTTTCTCTGTGCCACTTTGTCTTGTATGTTTAGTCAAGTCAACCAGCGTGTTTATCCCCATACTCCTTTTCTATTCTCTTTTGCTAGTCTTCCCGGTTTTGACCACTGCCTGACTCTGGACTACTTTCCTGCCTGCCTGTTCATCCTGCCTGCCCTGACCTTGAATCTGCCTGCCCTTTGGTACCTATTGAACTCTGAATTGGTTTTGACCTTTTGCCTATCCCTTTTTGGATTAAAAAACAAGTTTCCAACAATCTGCCTCCTGTGTCTGCATCTGGGTCTCACCTTGTGCCTTGATAGTGTGGTTGATCGTATCCTAAATGAAATAATACAATTCCAATTGGGTGTACTTAAACTCCATAACATCATCCTCAGCTCTGGCATCTTCCCCAATATTTGGATCTAAGGACTGATCACCCCAATCCACAAAATTGGAGACAAATTTGACCCCAATAACTATCGGGGAATATGCGTCAACAGTAACCTTGGGAAAATTATCTGCATTATCATTAACAGTAGACTTGTACATTTCCTCAGCAAAAACAATGGAATTAATGTCAAATTGGCTTTTCACCAAATTATCGTAAGACAGACCATGTATTCACCCTGCACACCCTATTTGACAAACAAACAAACCAAAACAAAATTAAAGCCTTCTCATGCTTTCTTGATTCATAAAAGCCTTCTACTCAAATTGGCATGAGGGTCTGGTATACAAATTGATGGAAAGTGGTGTTGGGGGGGAGGAAACGTACGACATTATAAAATTCCATGACCACAAACGACAAGTGTGCGTTTTGAAAAAACAAACACATTTCTTTCCAAATGGCTGAGTGGTGAGACAGGGATGCAGCTTAAGCCCCACCCTTTTCAACATATATATCAACGAATTGGCGTGGTCACTAGAACAGACTGCAGTACCTGGCCTCACTCTACTAGAATCTGACACCAAATTTCTACTGTATGTTGATCTGGTGATTCTGTCCCCAACCAAGGAGGGCCTACAGCAGCACATAGATCTTCTGCACAGATTCTGTCATACCTATGCTCAGAGTAGATCTCAGTAAGATAAAAAATAATGATGTTCCAAAAAAGGTCCAGTTGTCAGGACCACGAATACAAATTCCATCAAGACACCGATGCCCTAGAGCACATCAACTATACAGTACGTACATCGGCCTAAACATCAGCTCCACAGGTAACTTCCACAAAGCTGTGAACAATCTGAGAGACAAGGCAAGAAGGCCTTCTATGCCATCAAAAGGAACATCAAATTTGATCTGTCTGAAAATACTTGAATCAGTTATAGAACCCATTGCTATTAATGTTTGTGAGGTCTGGGGTCCGCTCACCAACCAAGAATTCACAAAATGGGTCAAACACCAAATTGAGACTCTGCATGCAGAATTCTGCAAAAATATCCTCTGTGTACAATGTAAAACACCAAATAATGCATGTAGAGCAGATTTAGGCCGATGCCTACTAATTATCAAAATCCACAAAACTGCTGTTAAATTCTACAACCACTTAAAAGGAAATGATTCCCAAACCTTATATAACAAAGCCATCACCTACAGAGAAATTAACCTGGAGAAGAGTCCCCTAAGCAAGCTGGTCCAGGACAGCAAAACAATTAGACCCAAATAAATCATGAGGAAACAAAAAGATAATTACTTGAAACATTGGAAAAAATTTACAGAAAAACAGCGCAAACTAGAATGCTATTTGGCCTTGAAAAGAGAGTACACCACCGTGACTGACCCAAACTTGTACAGACTCAGTGAGCATAGCCTTGCTATTGAGAAAGGCCGCCGTAGGCAGACCTGGCTCTCAAGAGAGACAGGCTATGTGTACACTGTCCACAAAATGAGGTGGAAACTGAGCTGCACTCACTAACCTCCTGCCGAAATGTATGACCAAATTAGAGACAGGTATTTTTCCCCTCAGATTACACACACCCACAAAGAATTTGAAAAGAAAAATCCAATTTTGATAAACTCCCAAATCTATTAGATTAAATACCACTGTGTGCAATCACAGCAGCAAGCTTTTTCTGTTGCCAGAAGAAAACATTTATGTTTATTTATTTTCACTTTTGTACTTTAACTATTTGCACATAATTACAACATTGTATATAGACATAATATGACATTTGAAATGTCTCTATTATTTTGGAATGTTTGTGAGTGTAATGTTTACAATGCACTTTTTTTGTTTATCTCACTTTTGTTTATCTATTTCACTTGCTTTGTCAGTGTAAAGATATGTTTCCCATGCCAATAAAGCCCTTAAACTGAATTAAACTGAATGAGAGAGAGAAAGAAAGAGAAAGAGAAAGACAGAGAGAGAGAGAGAGAGAGAGAGAGAGAGAGTGAGAGACAGAGAGAGAGAGTGAGAGACAGAGAGAGAGAGAGAATAAGAGAGAGAATAAGAGTGAGAGAGAGAGAGAGAGAGAGAGAGAAAGAGAAAGAGAGAGAGAGAGAGAGACAGAGAGTAAGTGAAAGAAAGAGCGAGAGAATGAGAGGGAGAAAGAGAGTGAGAGAGAGAATGAGAGAAAGAGTGAGAGAGAGAGTGAGAGACAGAGAGAGAGAGAGAATAAGAGAGAGAATAAGAGTGAGATAGAGAGAGAGAGAGAGAGAGAGAGAGAGAGAGAGAGAGAGAGAGTGTGAGAGAGAGAGAAATGGAGGGAGGGAGGGAGGGAGATAGATAGATAGATAGATATAGAGTTGTAAGTAAAGAGAATAATAAGTGCTAGGCCAAGGTATCACATAACTTTATAACCTCTGTATGGAATTTAGCACAGCACAGCTAGTCGCTGCGCTCTTAATGGTGATCTGCGGTAACACTTTCGCCCCAAAATGGCCTCCTGTCATGAGTCTGATTTATATATAGAACAGGAATAGAGAGAGGGGGGAGTAAGATAGAAAGAGAGAGAAGAGCAAGGCGCTATTGGGAAATGCTTTGTGGGGCTGGGGTGTGGTAGGGAAAGCACACATGCTCACTCATAAGTAGGTTGTTCAAGCTTTAACATGAGGTGAGGAGAGTGTGTGCGTGTGTATGTGCCTACAGGCTTCTGCTGGTGATATTATGAGTGAAAATACCTGATGAGGCACAATGGCTGGGCTGAGGGGTCAGACACAACACACACACTGTGACTGACACGTAGACCCTAGACCCTAGACTGAGTCTGTATGTGGGTGTCTATGTCTGTTTTGGTGTCAGAGTGTTTCCTTGCATGATAACTTGAAGTTGTTTTTGCTATTGGACCACTGTGTGTTTTCTAGCTGGGGGAATACTGAGTGTTATATATAGTGAGTGTTTAACAGAGAAAGTAGAAGAACAAATATGTTTCCACATCTAACAATGCTAACATAGCTAACAGCTAACACTGCTAACACAGCTAAAACAGCTAACACAACTAAAATAGGTAAAATAACTAACATAGCTAACACAGGTAACATTGCTAATACAGATAACACTGCTAACACAGCTAACATAGCTAACACAGCTACCATAGCTAATGCAGCTAACACAGCCAATAAAGCTAACACACACGTCTCAGAAAATATTCTGTAGGTGAACAGTATGGGGGTTAGGAGGTATAGGGAGAGCTGGAAGGAATGCTGGAGAGAGGAGAGAGAGGGAGGAGGGAATGAATGGAGGAGGGAGGAGAGAGAGGGAGAAGGGATGGAGGAGAGAGGCAAGAGAGGGAGGAAGAAAATAATGGGGGAGAGAGGAGAGAAAGGGAGGAGGGAAGGAATGGAGGATAGAAGCAAGAGGGGGAGGAGGGAAGGAATGGGGGAGAGGGGGGAGGGAAGGAATGGACGTGAGAGGAAAGAGGGGGAAAATAGGGTGATAGGATGGGGGGCAGATATTCAGGTACAATAAAGTTAGAGACAGAAAAGACAGAGATAAAGGGATGACAGTGTATAGTAAAGTTACAGAGATAAAGGGATGACAGTGTATGGTAAAGTTACAGAGATAAAGGGATGACAGTGTATAGTAAAGTTACAGAGATAAAGGGATGACAGTGTATGGTAAAGTTACAGAGATAAAGGGATGACAGTGTATGGTAAAGTTACAGAGATAAAGGGATGACAGTGTACAGTAAAGTTACATAGATAAAGGGATTACAGTGTATAGTAAAGTTACAGAGATAAAGGGATGACAGTGTATGGTAAAGTTACAGAGATAAAGGGATGACAGTGTATAGTAAAGTTACAGAGATAAAGGGATGACTGTGTATAGTAAAGTTACAGAGATAAAGGGAGGACAGTGTATGGTAAAGTTACAGAGATAAAGGGATGACAGTGTTTGGTAAAGTTACATGGATAAAGGGATGACAGTGTATAGTAAAGTTACAGAGATAAAGGGATGACAGTGTATGGTAAAGTTACAGAGATAAAGGGATGACAGTGTATGGTAAATACACTTAAGGTCAAACGTTCTATTGAAGCAACATCTCAAGACATCAGTCAGGAAGTTAAAGCTTGGTCGCAAATGGACAATGACCCCAAACACACTTCCAAAGTTGTGGCAAAATAAAGTCAAGGTATTGGAGTGGCCATCACAAAGCCCTGCCCTCAATCCTATAGAAAAATTATGGGCAGAACTGAAAAAGCGTGTGCGAGCAAGGAGGCCTAAAAACCTGACTCAGTTACACCAGCTCTGTCAGGAGGAATGGGCCAAAATTCACCCAACTTATTGTGGGAAGCTTGTGGAAGGCTAACCGAAACATTTGACCCAAGTTAAACAATTTAAAGGCCATGCTACCAAATACTATTTGAGTGTATGTAAACTTCTGACCCACTGGGATTGTGATGAAAGAAATAAAAGCTGAAATAAATTATTTTCTCTACTATTATTCTGACCTTACACATTCTTAAAATGAAGTGGTGATTCTAACTGACCTAAGACAGGGAATTTTTACTAGGATTTAATGTCAGAAATTGTGAAAAACTGAGTTTACATATATTTGGCCAAGGTGTATGTAAACTTCCGACTTCAACTGTATATAGCACCAAAAAAGGCTTCTGATATGGTTACGAGCCAAATAACCCTTTTTTGGCACTATATAGAACCATTTGTTTTAAATGTGTAGCGGCCGTGTGTGTATGTTTAGTTTTGCCTTATTAGATAGATCTGATAAGCAGGACAGCCACATGCTGATAGTCCTGGGAGAAGGCAGGCTCAATTCTTCACACACTGAGGCAGAAACAGCCACACACACTGCTGCCTAATACCACTACACACACACACACACACACACACACCCACCCACACGCACGCACGCACGCACGCACGCACGCACGCACGCACACACACACACACACACACACACACACACACACACACACACACACACACACACACACACACACACACACACACACACACACACACACACGCATGCACGCACGCACACACACACACACAAACGAACACATGCAAATACGCACGCGCACACACAATATAACCACTTTTCATATTTCAACCTCAACTTGGGGTGTGTTTGTGTAGTGAGTAATGGGTATTAAATAATCTCAGCAAAAATGTATATATTACAAGATGTTGTGATAACAATGTGCCATGCAAATCTTCCAGTGGAAATGAACACCTGTTATGTGTGTGACTTGCACTATATGAGTTACAATGCACCTCTCCTCTCAGTGATGTCCCCTAGTCTCAGGGATGTCCCCTGTCACTCCACACAGGCTTACAGTATCTGTGTGTGTGTTCATGTGTTCTGTGTCTCCCTCGGGGTGTGTTCTGGTCATGTCTGTCTTCGTTTTTTTTTCTTTCTCTCTGTTACTGATAAGTTTCCCACAGGACAGGAGAAGAGAAATCCCCTCCAAACAACACACTTAACTTCACATATTAAACGTAACAGACACATGTGAAAACACTCATACAGTGGGGAGAACAAGTACTTGATACACTGCCGATTTTGCAGGTTTTCCTACTTACAAAGCATGTAGAGGTCTATAATTTTTATCATAGGTACACTTCAACTGTGAGAGACGGAATCTAAAACAAAAATCCAGAAAATCACATTCAAGGATTTTTAAGTAATTAATTTGTATTTTATTGCATGACATCAGTATTTGATCACCTACAAACCAGTAAGAATTCCGGCTCTCACAGACCTGTTAGTTTGTCTTTAAGGATTCCTCCTGTTCTCAATTCATTACCTGTATTAACTGCACCTGTTTGAACTCGTTACCTGTATAAAAGACACCTGTCCACACACTCAATCAAACAGACTCCAACCTCTCTACAATGGCCAAGACCAGAGAGCTGTGTAAGGACATCAGGGTTAAATTGTAGACCTGCACACGGCTGGGATGGGCTACAGGACAATAGGCAAGCAGCTTGGTGAGAAGGCAACAACTGTTGGCGCAATTATTAGAAAAAGGTTCAAGATGACGGTCAATCACCCTCGGTCTGGGGCTTCATGCAAGATCACACCTCGTGGAGCATCAATGATCATGAGGAAGGTGAGTGATCAGCCCAGAACTACACAGCAGGACCTGGTCAATGACCTGAAGAGAGCTGGGACCACAGTCTCAAAGAAAACCATTAGTAACACACTACGCCGTCATGGATTAAAATCCTGCAGCGCACGCAAGGTCCCCCTGCTCAAGCCAGCGCATGTCCAGGCCTGTCTGAAGTTTGTCAATGACCATCTGGATGATCCAGAGGAGGAATGGGAGAAGGTCATGTGGTCTGATGAAACAAAAATAGAGCTTCTTGGTCTAAACTCCACTCGCTGTGTTTGGAGGAAGAAAGATGAGTACAACCCCAAGAACACCATCCCAACCATGAAGCATGGAGGTGAAAACATCATTCTTTGGGGATGCTTTTCTGCAAAGTGGACAGGACGACTGCACCGTGTTGAGGGGAGGATGGATGGGGCCATGTATCGCGAGATCTTGGCCAACAACCTCCTTCCCTCAGTAAGAGCATTGAAGATGGGTCGTGGCTGGGTCTTCCAGCATGACAACGACCCGAAACACACAGCCAGGGCAACTAAGAAGTGGCTCCGTAAGAAGCATCAAAAGGTCCTGGAGTGGCCTAGCAAGTCTCCAGACCTGAACCCAATAGAACATCTTTGGAGGGAGCTGAAAGTCCGTATTGCCCAGCGACAGCCCCAAAACCTGAAGGATTTGGAGAAGGTCTGTATGGAGGTGTGGGCCAAAATCCCTGCTGCAGTGTGTGCAAACCTGGTCAAGAACTACAGGAAACGTATGATCTCTGTAATTGCAAACAAAGGTTTCTGTACCAAATATTAAGCTTTTCTCATGTATCAAATACTTATGTCATGCAATAAAATGCAAATTAATTACTTAAAAATCATATAATGTGATTTTCTGGATTTTTGTTTTAGATTCCGTCTCTCACAGTTGAAGTGTACCTATGATAAAAAATTACAGACCTCTCCATGCTTTGTAAGTAGGAAAACCCCCCAAATTGGCAGTGTATCAAAAACCTGTTCTCCCCACTGTATGTGACACAAACATGTTCCTATAAACCTGCATGTCCCTATAAACCTGCATGTCACTATAAACCAACATGTTCCTATAAACAAACATGTCCCTATAAACCAACATGTCCCTATAAACCAACATGATTTAATGAATAAAATATAAATATAAACCTACATGTCCCTATAAACCTACATGTCCCTGTAAACCAACATGCCCCTATAGACCAACATGTGACTATAAACCAACATGTCACTATAAACCAACATGTCACTATAAACCTGCATGTCCCTATAAACCTACATGTCCCTATAAACCAACATGTCACTATAAACCAACATGTTCCTATAAACAAACATGTCCCTATAAACCAACATGTCACTATAAACCTGCATGTCCCTATAAACCAACATGTCCCTATAAACGAACAGGTCACTATAAACCTGCATGTCCCTATAAACAAACATGTCACTATAAACCTGCATGTCCCTATAAACCAACATGTCACTATAAACCTGCATGTCCCTATAAACCTACATGTCCCTATAAACCAACATGTCACTATAAACCAACATGTTCCTATAAACAAACATGTCCCTATAAACCAACATGTCAATATAAACCTGCATGTCCCTATAAACCAACATGTCCCTATAAACCAACATGTCACTATAAACCTGCATGTCCATATAAACAAACATGTCACTATAAACCTGCATGTCCCTATAAACCAACATGTCCCTATAAACCAACATGTCACTATAAACCTGCATGTCCCTATAAACAAACATGTCCCTATAAAACAACATGTCACTATAAACCTGCATGTCCCTATAAACCAACATGTCACTATAAACAAACATGTCCCTATAAACCAACATGATTTTATGAATAAAATCTAAATATAAACCAACATGTCCCTATAAACCAACATGTCAATATAAACAAACATGTCACTATAAACCTACATGTCCCTATAAACCTACATGTCCCTATAAACAAACATGTCCCTATAAACCAACATGATTTAATGAATAAAATATAAATATAAACCAACATGTCCCTGTAAAGAAACATGTCCCCAAAAACAAACATGTCCCTATAAACAAACATGCCCCTATAAACAAGCATGTCCTTTTAACTTATAAACAAACATGCCCCTATAAATCAACATGTCCCAAAAACCAACAAGTCCCTCTACACCAACATGCCTACAGAATCCAGTCACCGGCAATCCCCGCCACAACTCTTCTCTGCATGGTGATGGTTTAACAATGTGTTGGACAATGGGCCCTGAAGGAGGGCGAAGTGTAGCCACAATGACATTGGAGATGAAAAGCGTATGACACCATGCATGGAATGAAAAGACAGGGAGAGAGGGAAAGGGAGGAGAAAAGAGAGAAAGCGCTTCAGCCTTATTCAATTAGCAGCGTAGGCCTAGGTAATTGCCACTACTCTGCCTAATTCCCATGTAAATTTGAGACAAGCGCTGCACTATTTTAATGCAATTTAGCTCCACTTTGACAGGCTGCCAGTAGCACACGCATAAACAACACATACACGCACGCATGCACACACACACACACACACACACACACACACACACACACACACACACACACACACACACACACACACACACACACATGTGTGTTTGTGTGTGTCATGTTGACCTGTCAGGGACACCATAAATAAGAGAGGGATGAACTTATTATCCTTTTAAACATATTCAGAGAGAGAGAGAGAGAGAGAGAGAGGGCAACCAGTGAACGAACACCATTGTAAATGTAACCCATATTTATGTTCATTTTTTTCTCTCTGTTTTTACTTTTACTATTTGCGCATAATATAACATTTGAAATGTCTTTATTCTTTTGGAACTTTCATGAGTGTAATGTTTACTGTTCATTTATGTTTATTATCTATTTCACTTGCTTTGGAAATGTAAACATGTTTCCCATGCTAATAAAGGCCTTAAATTGAATCAAATTGAGAGAGAGAGGGAGGGAGGGAGGGAGGGAGGTAACAGAGAGAGGGAGGGTTGTTGCAGAGAGAGGGTGGAAAAGGGAGGAGTGTAAGTGTTGATGCCTTGATCAGATAAGGCCTGGGAGACAACAGTGGGACCTGCCTCTCTCTCTCTGTCCTGTGGGAATGTCTGTCCTGCCTCTTCCCTGCAGTACTACTGTCAGCACTCTCTCTCATGCATATCCACACACAAATAGACAAAGAAACATACACACACTGATAGAAACTTGACACAAATAACCTCTGTAACACAAAATAAACACAAAATGAAAATGTGTCCATAGAAGCAACTTGCTAACTTCAAATAAATTATATAGTATATATATTCACCATGCTTTTTTGGAATATTCACTCTGCTCTGCAAACTGAGCAAACATTCTCTCTCTCTCTCTCTCTCTCTCTCTCTCTCTCAATTAAATTCAAGGGCTTTATCAGCATGGGGTACATATGATAACATTGACAAAGCAAGTGAAGTAGATGATAAACAAAAGTGAAAACGACAATACAATTAACAGTAAACATTACACTCACAGAAGTTCCAAAAGAATAATGACATTTCAAATGTCATATTATGTGTACAGTGGGGAGAACAAGTATTTGATACACTGCCGATTTTGCAGGTTTTCCTACTTACAAAGCATGTAGAGGTCTGTAATTTTTTATCATAGGTACACTTCAACTGTGAGAGACGGAATCTAAAACAAAAATCCAGAAAATCACATTGTATGATTTTTAAGTAATTAATTTGCATTTTATTGCATGACCCAAGTATTTGATACATCAGAAAATCAGAACTTAATATTTGGTACAGAAACCTTTGCATTTACAGAGATCATACGTTTCCTGTAGTTCTTGATCAGGTTTGCACACACTGCAGCAGGGATTTTGGCCCACTCCTCTATACAGACCTTCTCCAGATCCTTCAGGTTTCGGGGCTGTCACAGGGCAATACGGACTTTCGGCTCCCTCCAAAGATTTTCTATTGGGTTCAGGTCTGGAGACTGGCTAGGCCACTCCAGGACCTTGAGATTCTTCTTACAGAGCCACTCCTTAGTTGCCCTGGCTGTGTAATTTGTAAGTCGCTCTGGATAAGAGCGTCTGCTAAATGACTTAAATGTAAAATGTAAATGTGTGTTTCGGGTCGTTGTCATGCTGGAAGATCCAGCCACGACCCATCTTCAATGCTCTTACTGAGGGAAGGAGGTTGTTGGCCAAGATCTCACGATACATGGCCCCATCCATCCTCCCCTCAACACGGTGCAGTCGTCCTGTCCCCTTTTCAGAAAAGCATCCCCAAAGAATGATGTTTTCACCTCCATGCTTCACGGTTGGGATGGTGTTCTTGGGGTTGTACTCATCTTTCTTCCTCCAAACACGGCGAGTGGAGTTTAGACCAAAACGCTCTATTTTTGTCTCATCAGACCACATGACCTTCTCCAATTCCTCCTCTGGATCATCCAGATGGTAATTGGCAAACTTCAGACAGGCCTGGACATGCGCTGGCTTGAGCAGGGGGACCTTGCGTGCGCTGCAGTATTTTAATCCATGACGGCGTAGTGTGTTACTAATGGGTTCTTTGAGACTGTGGTCCCAGCTCTCTTCAGGTCATTGACCAGGTCCTGCCGTGTAGTTCTGGGCTGATCCCTCACCTTCCTCATGATCATTGATGCCCCACGAGGTGAGATCTTGCCTTGAGCCCCAGACCGAGGGTGATTGACCGTCATCTTGAACTTCTTCCATTTTCTAATAATTGCACCAACAGTTGTTGCCTTCTCACCAAGCTGCTTGCCTATTGTCCAGTAGCCCATCCCAGCCTTGTGCAGGTCTACAATTTTATCCCTGATGTCCTTACACAGCTCCCTGGTCTTGGCCATTGTGGAGAGGTTGGAGTCTGTTTGATTGAGTGTGTGGACAGGTGTCTTTTATACAGGTAACAAGTTCAAACAGGTGCAGTTAATACAGGTAATGAGTGGAGAACAGGAGATTTTCTTAAGGAAAAGCTAGCAGGTCTGTGAGAGCCGGAATTCTTACTGGTTGGTAGGTGATCAAATGCTTATGTCATGCAATAAAATGCAAATTAATTACTTAAAAATTATACAATGTGATTTTCTGGATTTTTGTTTTAGATTCCGTCTCTCACAGTTGAAGTGTACCTATGATTAAAATTACAGACCTCTACATACTTTGTAAGTAGGAAACCCTCAAAACCGGCAGTGTATCAAATACTTGTTCCCCCCCATTATATATATATATATATATATACTGTATATATGTTGAAGAGGGTGCTTCCCTGTCTCACGCCACAGCCCCATGGAAAGAAATGTGTGTGTTTTTGTCAATTTTAACCGCACACTTGTTGTTTGTGTACATGGATTTTATATTGTCGTATGTTTATTCCCCAACACCACTTTCCATCAATTTGTACAGCAGATGTTGGTGAATTTCGTCAACAAATGATCAGGTATATATAATTAGCAAACATACATTAGTAATGGAAAGGAAACACAGACTCTTTGTTTAAGTATGGAAATACTCCTTTTCGTAATACAATTGTAGGCACAAGTTGATACAGAATACAGTATAACAGTATATGATAGTTTCTCCCTAAGTTCTGCAAAATGCCTAAGACATCCTGTAACTCATATAGCCTCCCCAATCCCTTTTACATAACTTTTCCTAGCAACAACCTTTTAATAAATCTAACCTCCCACTGACAGCAGGAACCATCTTATCAGCAAGTAAAAACTCAGAAGTGGGTTTGACCGAAACTTGACATTTCATCACAAGTATAGAGTCATAACAATGTGAGCGTAAGCATCTTCTGACATGGGGCTGGTTTCATCAGGTCTGTGGCAGCCTTGTGTTCTCAGAAAACCAGACAACCACGGTGGGATCCAGATAGGAGGAGTCTGAATGTAGACGCCTTAATGTAGACGCCTTCTGATAGTGTCTGAAGGTCACAGCACCCAGAACAGGTTTTAACACACACACAAAGGTCTCCTGAAGTCAAATGCTTTTTTGAAATCAACAAAGCATGAGAAGACTTTGCCTTTGTTTCAGTTTATTTGTTTGTAATTTAGGGTGTGCAGGGTGAATACGTGGTCTGTCATATTTAATTTGGTAAAAATCCAATTTGACATTTGCTCTGTACATTGTTTTCACTGAGGAAATGAATGAGTCTGCTGTTAATTATAATGCAGATGATTTTCTGTTGCTGTTGACGCATATCCCACGGTAGTTATTGGGGTCAAATTTGTATTCACTTTTGTGCATTAGGTGGATCAGTTCTTGGTTCCAACTATTGGGGAAGATGCCAGAGCTAAGGATGATGTTAAAGAGTTTAAGTATAGCCAATTGGAATTTTTTGTCTTTGTATTTTATCATTTCATTGAGGATACCATCAACATCACAGGCCTGTATTTTGTCCTGTAGTTCATTCAATGTAATTGGAGAATCTAGTGAGTTCTGGTCATCTTTAAAAAGCTGATTCTAAGATTTGTATTTGATCATGTATATGTTTTTGCTGTCTGTTCTTTGTTATAGGGCCAAAACGATTAGAGAAGTGATTTACCCATACATCTCCATTTTCGATAGATAACTCTTCGAGTTGATGTTTGTCTGGTGTTTTCCAAGTCTCAGTTACATTGAGAGGATTTTTGACTTGCTGTTCTTTCTTTTTCCGTAGTGTATTTCTGTATTGTTTTAGTGATTCACCATAGTGATGGCGTAGACACAGGTTTTCTGGGTCCCTATGTTTGCTTTCTTCATCAAACCATTTGTCATTGTTGTTATTTTTTTCTTCGATTTTCTGTTTGAAATGTTTAGATTTTTAAATTCATTTTACCTTTATTTAACTAGGCAAGTCAGTTAAGAAAAATCTATTTTTTCAATGACGGCCAAGGAACAGTGGGTTAATAACTGCATTGTTCAGGGGTAGAACGACAGATGTTTACCTTGTCAGCTCAGGGATTTGATCTTGCAACCTTTTGGTTACTAATCCAATGCTCTAACCACTAGGCTACCTGCTGACCCGTTTGACAGGGAAGCTGATAGGGAAGCCGTGACATCAAATATGCTGTTTCTATTTTTCTACTGCCAAGTTTACACCTTCACTATTACTGTGGAACGTTTTGTCCAGGAAGTTGTCTAAAAGGAATTGAATTTGTTGTTGCCTAAATGTTTTTTGGAAGGTTTCTACTCTACATTCCTTCCATCTATAGCATTTCTTAATATTATACAGTTTCTTTTGCTTTGATGCCTCATGATTGAGTATTCCTCTATTTTTGCTGTGATCTTTGATCTGATAGAGGGGTGACAGTTGGCTCTCTCTCTCTCTTTCTGTCTCTCTGTCTATCTTTATTTCTTTCTCTCTCTCTATCTGCAGCATGGAAAGCATCTATTGATCTGTGACAGCTGATAGATTGTCCGCTTAGATTGTTTAATTAGTCAGCTAATTGGTCAGGATAATTAGCCATTTTAGGATATTGTCTGGGATGAATAATATTGGCCTCTGTCAAACACTCCCAATGGCCACGAACGCACAGAAACACAACCACACACTTGCTCAACCAAATGTCTCCTGAAAAATACACACACAACACACACACCCTCCATTCTGGGACAAAGTGTCAAGGACTATTGACACAACAGATCAGTGTTGTATTGCAAACAATAACCCAAACATCAAACACAGCAGGATAAAAAGGAGGAGGATGAAATGGGTCATGTTAAAAACTCAAGCAAAGCAAGAGGAAGGGTGGGAACAGGGTACACATGGAGAATGACGACGTGCACCCGTGTGTGTGTTCACCCGGGTGTGTGTGTGTGTGTGTGGGTGTCGGACTCCTCTAATCTCTGACCCTGTTTTCTCCTCCTCTTCTTCCCATTCATTCTTCACTCTGTTGCTGTTTTCACCCCCTCTTTGCTGTCCTTCTCTCCATGGCTACATTATACACACCCTGTCTTTATCTCGAAGTGGTTGCTATATGTCTACAGAACATGCACACGGTTTTTGTCCATTTAATTTGAATCCCAGTCAAATCAGGACAAAATAGTACTTCAAATCAAATCAATATCAAATAAAATTGTATTTGTCACACGTGCCGAATACAACAGATGTAGACGTTACCATGAAATGCTTATTCACAAGCCATTAGCTAACAATGCAGAGTTTTAAAAAAGTAAGGAAAATGTGCTAAATAAATGAAATAAAAAATTGTAACACAATAAAATAACAATAATGTGGCTATGTACAAGGGGTACCGGTACCAAGTCAATACCGGTACCAGTACTTTGAATCAAATATAGATTTACAATAGACAATATTCCTCATCATGTTCAATGTGGAGTGTTTGAATGGAAAGAATAATAAAAGATATGTCTCCCCTAGTTAAATCAAGATTAAATTAAATTTAAAAAAATGTTGTCCCTTCTTCTCCCCATGTCTGGCCTCCCTCTCTTTTGTCCCTTCTTCTCCCCATGTCTGGCCTCCCTCTCTTTCTTCCCTTCTTCTCCCCATGTCTGGCCTCCCTCTCTTTTGTCCCTTCTTCTCCCCATGTCTGACCTCACTCTCTTTTGTCCCTTCTTCTCCCCATGTCTGGCCTCCCTCTCTTTTGTCCCTTCTTCTCCCCATGTCTGGCCTCCCTCTCTTTTGTCCCTTCTTCTCCCCATGTCTGGCCTCCCTCTCTTTCTTCCCTTCTTCTCCCCATGTCTGGCCTCCCTCTCTTTCGTCCCTTCTTCTCCCCATGTCTGGCCTCCCTCTCTTTTGTCCCTTCTTCTCCCCATGTCTGGCCTCCCTCTCTTTTGTCCCTTCTTCTCCCCATGTCTGGCCTCCCTCTCTTTCGTCCCTTCTTCTCCCCATGTCTGGCCTCCCTCTCTTTCGTCCCTTCTTCTCCCCATGTCTGGCCTCCCTCTCTTTTGTCCCTTCTTCTCCCCATGTCTGGCCTCCCTCTCTTTCGTCCCTTCTTCTCCCCATGTCTGGCCTCCCTCTCTTTCGTCCCTTCTTCTCCCCATGTCTGGCCTCCCTCTCTTCTTCCCTTCTTCTCCCCATGTCTGGCCTCCCTCTCTTTTGTCCCTTCTTCTCCCCATGTCTGACCTCCCTCTCGTTTGTCCCTTCTTCTCCCCATGTCTGGCCTCCCTCTCTTTCTTCCCTTCTTCTCCCCATGTCTGGCCTCCCTCTCTTTCTTCCCTTCTTCTCCCCATGTCTGGTCTCCCTCTCTTTCTTCCCTTCTTCTCCCCATGTCTGGCCTCCCTCTCTTTTGTCCCTTCTTCTCCCCATGTCTGGCCTCCCTCACTTTCTTCCCTTCTTCTCCCCATGTCTGGCCTCCCTCTCTATCTTCCCTTCTTCTCCCCATGTCTGGCCTCCCTCTCTTTCTTCCCTCTCTTTCTCCCCATGTCTGGCCTCCCTCTCTTTTGTCCCTTCTTCTCCCCATGTCTGGCCTCCCTCACTTTCTTCCCTTCTTCTCCCCATGTCTGGCCTCCCTCTCTTTTGTCCATTCTTCTCCCCATGTCTGGCCTCCCTCTCTTCCATCCCTTCTTCTCCCCATGTCTGGCCTCCCTCTCTTTCTTCCCTTCTTCTCCCCATGTCTGGCCTCCCTCTCTTTCGTCCCTTCTTCTCCCCATGTCTGGCCTCCCTCTCTTTCTTCCCTTCTTCTCCACATGTCTGGCCTCCATCTCTTTCTTCCTTCTTCTCCCCATGTCTGGCCCCCTCTCTTTCTTCCCTTCTTCTCCCGATGTCTGGCCTCCCTCTCTTTTGTCCCTTCTTCTCCCCATGTCTGGCCTCCCTCTCTTTCTTCCCTTCTTCTCCCCATGTCTGGCCTCCCTCTCTTTTGTCCCTTCTTCTCCCCATGTCTGGCCTCCCTCTCTTTCTTCCCTTCTTCTCCCCATGTCTGGCCCCCCTCTCTTTCGTCCCTTCTTCTCCCCATGTCTGGCCTCCCTCTCTTTTGTCCCTTCTTCTCCCCATGTCTGGCCTCCCTCTCTTTCTTCCCTTCTTCTCCCCATGTCTGGCCTCCCTCTCTTTTGTCCCTTCTTCTCCCCATGTCTGGCCTCCCTCTCTTTTGTCCCTTCCTCTCCCCATGTCTGGCCTCCCTCTCTTTCTTTCCTTCTTCTCCCAATGTCTGGCCTCCCTCTCTTTTGTCCCTTCTTCTCCCCATGTCTGGCCTCCCTCTCTTTCTTCCCTTCTTCTCCCCATGTCTGGCCTCCCTCTCTTTCTTCCCTTCTTCTCCCCATGTCTGGCCTCCCTCTCTTCCGTCCCTTCTTCTCCACATGTCTGGCCTCCCTCTCTTTCTTCCCTTCTTCTCCCCATGTCTGGCCTCCCTCTCTTTTGTCCCTTCTTCTCCCCATGTCTGGCCTCCCTATCTTTCTTCCCTTCTTCTCCCCATGTCTGGCCTCCCTCTCTTTCTTCCCTTCTTCTCCCCATGTCTGGCCTCCCTCTCTTTTGTCCCTTCTTCTCCACATGTCTGGCCTCCCTCTCTTTCTTCCCTTCTTCTCCCCATGTCTGACCCCCCTCTCTTTCTTCCCTTCTTCTCCCGATGTCTGGCCTCCCTCTCTTTTGTCCCTTCTTCTCCCATGTCTGGCCTCCCTCTCTTTCTTCCCTTCTTCTCCCCATGTCTGGCCCCCCTCTCTTTCGTCCCTTCTTCTCCCCATGTCTGGCCTCCCTCTCTTTTGTCCCTTCTTCTCCCCATGTCTGGCCTCCCTCTCTTTCTTCCCTTCTTCTCCCCATGTCTGGCCTCCCTCTCTTTCTTCCCTTCTTCTCCCCATGTCTGGCCCCCCTCTCTTTCGTCCCTTCTTCTCCCCATGTCTGGCCTCCCTCTCTTTTGTCCCTTCTTCTCCCCATGTCTGGCCTCCCTCTCTTTCTTCCCTTCTTCTCCCCATGTCTGGCCTCCCTCTCTTCCGTCCCTTCTTCTCCACATGTCTGGCCTCCCTCTCTTTCTTCCCTTCTTCTCCCCATGTCTGGCCTCCCTCTCTTTTGTCCCTTCTTCTCCCCATGTCTGGCATCCCTCTCTTTCTTCCGTTCTTCTCCCCATGTCTGGCCTCCCTCTCTTTCTTCCATTCTTCTCCCCATGTCTGGCCTCCCTCTCTTTTGTCCCTTCTTCTCCACATGTCTAGCCTCCCTCTCTTTCTTCCCTTCTTCTCCCCATGTCTGACCCCCCTCTCTTTCTTCCCTTCTTCTCCCGATGTCTGGCCTCCCTCTCTTTCTTCCCTTCTTCTCCCCATGTCTGGCCTCCCTCTCTTTTGACCCTTCTTCTCCCCATGTCTGGCCTCCCTCTCTTTCTTCCCTTCTTCTCCCCATGTCTGGCCCCCCTCTCTTTCGTCCCTTCTTCTCCCCATGTCTGGCCTCCCTCTCTTTTGTCCCTTCTTCTCCCCATGTCTGGCCTCCCTCTCTTTCTTCCCTTCTTCTCCCCATGTCTGGCCTCCCTCTCTTTTGTCCCTTCTTCTCCCCATGTCTGGCCTCCCTCTCTTTTGTCCCTTCCTCTCCCCATGTCTGGCCTCCCTCTCTTTCTTTCCTTCTTCTCCCAATGTCTGGCCTCCCTCTCTTTTGTCCCTTCTTCTCCCCATGTCTGGCCTCCCTCTCTTTCTTCCCTTCTTCTCCCCATGTCTGGCCTCCCTCACTTTCTTCCCTTCTTCTCCCCATGTCTGGCCTCCCTCTCTTTTGTCCCTTCTTCTCCCCATGTCTGGCCTCCCTCACTTTCTTCCCTTCTTCTCCCCATGTCTGGCCTCCCTCTCTTTTGTCCCTTCTTCTCCCCATGTCTGGCCTCCCTCTCTTCCATCCCTTCTTCTCCCCATGTCTGGCCTCCCTCTCTTTCTTCTCTTCTTCTCCCCAAGTCTGGCCTCCCTCACTTTCGTCCCTTCTTCTCCCCATGTCTGGCCTCCCTCTCTTTCTTCCCTTCTTCTCCACATGTCTGGCCTCCCTCTCTTTCTTCCCTTCTTCTCCCCATGTCTGGCCCCCTCTCTTTCTTCCCTTCTTCTCCCGATGTCTGGCCTCCTCTCTTTTGTCCCTTCTTCTCCCCATGTCTGGCCTCCCTCTCTTTCTTCCCTTCTTCTCCCCATGTCTGGCCTCCTCTCTTTTGTCCCTTCTTCTCCCCATGTCTGGCCTCCCTCTCTTTCTTCCCTTCTTCTCCCCATGTCTGGCCTCCCTCTCTTTCGTCCCTTCCTCTCCCCATGTCTGGCCTCCCTCTCTTTTGTCCCTTCTTCTCCCCATGTCTGGCCTCCCTCTCTTTCTTCCCTTCTTCTCCCCATGTCTGGCCTCCCTCTCTTTTGTCCCTTCTTCTCCCCATGTCTGGCCTCCTCTCTTTTGTCCCTTCCTCTCCCCATGTCTGGCCTCCCTCTCTTTCTTTCCTTCTTCTCCCAATGTCTTACCTCCTCTCTTTTGTCCCTTCTTCTCCCCATGTCTGGCCTCCCTCTCTTTCTTCCCTTCTTCTCCCCATGTCTGGCCTCCCTCTCTTTCTTCCCTTCTTCTCCCCATGTCTGGCCTCCCTCTTTTCCGTCCCTTCTTCTCCACATGTCTGGCCTCCCTCTCTTTCTTCCCTTCTTCTCCCCATGTCTGGCCTCCCTCTCTTTTGTCCCTTCTTCTCCCCATGTCTGGCCTCCCTCTCTTTTTCCCTTCTTCTCCCCATGTCTGGCCTCCCTCTCTTTCTTCCCTTCTTCTCCCCATGTCTGGCCTCCCTCTCTTTTGTCCCTTCTTCTCCACATGTCTGGCCTCCCTCTCTTTCTTCCCTTCTTCTCCCCATGTCTGGCCTCCCTCTCTTTTGTCCCTTCTTCTCCACATGTCTGGCCTCCCTCTCTTTCTTCCCTTCTTCTCCCCATGTCTGACCCCCTCTCTTTCTTCCCTTCTTCTCCCGATGTCTGGCCTCCCTCTCTTTTGTCCCTTCTTCTCCCCATGTCTGGCCTCCCTCTCTTTCTTCCCTTCTTCTCCCCATGTCTGGCCTCCCTCTCTTTTGTCCCTTCTTCTCCCCATGTCTGGCCTCCCTCTCTTTCTACCCTTCTTCTCCCCATGTCTGGCCCCCTCTCTTTCGTCCCTTCTTCTCCCCATGTCTGGCCTCCCTCTCTTTTGTCCCTTCTTCTCCCCATGTCTGGCCTCCCTCTCTTTCTTCCCTTCTTCTCCCCATGTCTGGCCTCCCTCTCTTTTGTCCCTTCTTCTCCCCATGTCTGGCCTCCCTCTCTTTTGTCCCTTCCTCTCCCCATGTCTGGCCTCCCTCTCTTTCTTTCCTTCTTCTCCCAATGTCTGGCCTCCTCTCTTTTGTCCCTTCTTCTCCCCATGTCTGGCCTCCCCTCTCTTTTGTCCCTTCCTCTCCCCATGTCTGGCCTCCCTCTCTTTCTTTCCTTCTTCTCCCAATGTCTGGCCTCCCTCTCTTTTGTCCCTTCTTCTCCCCATGTCTGGCCTCCCTCTCTTTCTTCCCTTCTTCTCCCCATGTCTGGCCTCCCTCACTTTCTTCCTTCTTCTCCCCATGTCCGGCCTCCTCTCTTTTGTCCCTTCTTCTCCCCATGTCTGGCCTCCCTCTCTTCCATCCCTTCTTCTCCCCATGTCTGGCCTCCCTCTCTTTCTTCCCTTCTTCTCCCCATGTCTGGCCTCCTCTCTTTCGTCCCTTCTTCTCCCCATGTCTGGCCTCCCTCTCTTTCTTCCCTTCTTCTCCACATGTCTGGCCTCCCTCTCTTTCTTCCCTTCTTCTCCCCATGTCTGGCCCCCTCTCTTTCTTCCTTCTTCTCCCGATGTCTGGCCTCCCTCTCTTTTGTCCCTTCTTCTCCCCATGTCTGGCCTCCCTCTCTTTCTTCCCTTCTTCTCCCCATGTCTGGCCTCCTCTCTTTTGTCCCTTCTTCTCCCCATGTCTGGCCTCCCACTCTTTCTTCCCTTCTTCTCCCCATGTCTGGCCCCCCTCTCTTTCGTCCCTTCTTCTCCCCATGTCTGGCCTCCCTCTCTTTTGTCCCTTCTTCTCCCCATGTCTGGCCTCCCTCTCTTTCTTCCCTTCTTCTCCCCATGTCTGGCCTCCCTCTCTTTTGTCCCTTCTTCTCCCCATGTCTGGCCTCCCTCTCTTTTGTCCCTTCCTCTCCCCATGTCTGGCCTCCCTCTCTTTCTTTCCTTCTTCTCCCAATGTCTGGCCTCCCTCTCTTTCTTCCCTTCTTCTCCCCATGTCTGGCCTCCCTCTCTTTTGTCCCTTCCTCTCCCCATGTCTGGCCTCCCTCTCTTTCTTTCCTTCTTCTCCCAATGTCTGGCCTCCCTCTCTTTTGTCCCTTCTTCTCCCCATGTCTGGCCTCCCTCACTTTCTTCCCTTCTTCTCCCCATGTCTGGCCTCCCTCTCTTTTGTCCCTTCTTCTCCCCATGTCTGGCCTCCCTCTCTTCCATCCCTTCTTCTCCCCATGTCTGGCCTCCCTCTCTTTCTTCCCTTCTTCTCCCCAAGTCTGGCCTCCCTCACTTTCGTCCCTTCTTCTCCCCATGTCTGGCCTCCCTCTCTTTCTTCCCTTCTTCTCCACATGTCTGGCCTCCCTCTCTTTCTTCCCTTCTTCTCCCCATGTCTGGCCCCCCTCTCTTTCTTCCCTTCTTCTCCCGATGTCTGGCCTCCTCTCTTTTGTCCCTTCTTCTCCCCATGTCTGGCCTCCCTCTCTTTCTTCCCTTCTTCTCCCCATGTCTGGCCTCCCTCTCTTTTGTCCCTTCTTCTCCCCATGTCTGGCCTCCCTCTCTTTCTTCCCTTCTTCTCCCCATGTCTGGCCTCCCTCACTTTCTTCCCTTCTTCTCCCCATGTCCGGCCTCCCTCTCTTTTGTCCCTTCTTCTCCCCATGTCTGGCCTCCCTCTCTTCCATCCCTTCTTCTCCCCATGTCTGGCCTCCCTCTCTTTCTTCCCTTCTTCTCCCCATGTCTGGCCTCCCTCTCTTTCGTCCCTTCTTCTCCCCATGTCTGGCCTCCCTCTCTTTCTTCCCTTCTTCTCCACATGTCTGGCCTCCCTCTCTTTCTTCCCTTCTTCTCCCCATGTCTGGCCCCCCTCTCTTTCTTCCCTTCTTCTCCCGATGTCTGGCCTCCCTCTCTTTTGTCCCTTCTTCTCCCCATGTCTGGCCTCCCTCTCTTTCTTCCCTTCTTCTCCCCATGTCTGGCCTCCCTCTCTTTTGTCCCTTCTTCTCCCCATGTCTGGCCTCCCACTCTTTCTTCCCTTCTTCTCCCCATGTCTGGCCCCCCTCTCTTTTGTCCCTTCTTCTCCCCATGTCTGGCCTCCCTCTCTTTTGTCCCTTCCTCTCCCCATGTCTGGCCTCCCTCTCTTTCTTTCCTTCTTCTCCCAATGTCTGGCCTCCCTCTCTTTCTTCCCTTCTTCTCCCCATGTCTGGCCTCCCTCTCTTTTGTCCCTTCCTCTCCCCATGTCTGGCCTCCCTCTCTTTCTTTCCTTCTTCTCCCAATGTCTGGCCTCCTCTCTTTTGTCCCTTCTTCTCCCCATGTCTGGCCTCCCTCACTTTCTTCCCTTCTTCTCCCCATGTCTGGCCTCCCTCTCTTTTGTCCCTTCTTCTCCCCATGTCTGGCCTCCCTCTCTTCCATCCCTTCTTCTCCCCATGTCTGGCCTCCTCTCTTTCTTCCCTTCTTCTCCCCAAGTCTGGCCTCCCTCACTTTCGTCCCTTCTTCTCCCCATGTCTGGCCTCCCTCTCTTTCTTCCCTTCTTCTCCACATGTCTGGCCTCCCTCTCTTTCTTCCCTTCTTCTCCCCATGTCTGGCCCCCCTCTCTTTCTTCCCTTCTTCTCCCGATGTCTGGCCTCCCTCTCTTTTGTCCCTTCTTCTCCCCATGTCTGGCCTCCCTCTCTCTCTTCCCTTCTTCTCCCCATGTCTGGCCTCCCTCTCTTTTGTCCCTTCTTCTCCCCATGTCTGGCCTCCCTCTCTTTCTTCCCTTCTTCTCCCCATGTCTGGCCTCCCTCACTTTCTTCCCTTCTTCTCCCCATGTCCGGCCTCCCTCTCTTTTGTCCCTTCTTCTCCCCATGTCTGGCCTCCCTCTCTTCCATCCCTTCTTCTCCCCATGTCTGGCCTCCCTCTCTTTCTTCCCTTCTTCTCCCCATGTCTGGCCTCCCTCTCTTTCGTCCCTTCTTCTCCCCATGTCTGGCCTCCCTCTCTTTCTTCCCTTCTTCTCCACATGTCTGGCCTCCCTCTCTTTCTTCCCTTCTTCTCCCCATGTCTGGCCCCCCTCTCTTTCTTCCCTTCTTCTCCCGATGTCTGGCCTCCTCTCTTTTGTCCCTTCTTCTCCCCATGTCTGGCCTCCCTCTCTTTCTTCCCTTCTTCTCCCCATGTCTGGCCTCCCTCTCTTTTGTCCCTTCTTCTCCCCATGTCTGGCCTCCCACTCTTTCTTCCCTTCTTCTCCCCATGTCTGGCCCCCCTCTCTTTCGTCCCTTCTTCTCCCCATGTCTGGCCTCCCTCTCTTTTGTCCCTTCTTCTCCCCATGTCTGGCCTCCCTCTCTTTCTTCCCTTCTTCTCCCCATGTCTGGCCTCCCTCTCTTTTGTCCCTTCTTCTCCCCATGTCTGGCCTCCCTCTCTTTTGTCCCTTCCTCTCCCCATGTCTGGCCTCCCTCTCTTTCTTTCCTTCTTCTCCCAATGTCTGGCCTCCCTCTCTTTCTTCCCTTCTTCTCCCCATGTCTGGCCTCCCTCTCTTTTGTCCCTTCCTCTCCCCATGTCTGGCCTCCCTCTCTTTCTTTCCTTCTTCTCCCAATGTCTGGCCTCCCTCTCTTTTGTCCCTTCTTCTCCCCATGTCTGGCCTCCCTCACTTTCTTCCCTTCTTCTCCCCATGTCTGGCCTCCCTCTCTTTTGTCCCTTCTTCTCCCCATGTCTGGCCTCCTCTCTTCCATCCCTTCTTCTCCCCATGTCTGGCCTCCTCTCTTTCTTCCCTTCTTCTCCCCAAGTCTGGCCTCCCTCACTTTCGTCCCTTCTTCTCCCCATGTCTGGCCTCCCTCTCTTTCTTCCCTTCTTCTCCACATGTCTGGCCTCCCTCTCTTTCTTCCCTTCTTCTCCCCATGTCTGGCCCCCCTCTCTTTCTTCCCTTCTTCTCCCGATGTCTGGCCCCCCTCTCTTTCGTCCCTTCCTCTCCCCATGTCTGGCCTCCCTCTCTTTTGTCCCTTCTTCTCCCCATGTCTGGCCTCCCTCTCTTTCTTCCCTTCTTCTCCCCATGTCTGGCCTCCCTCTCTTTTGTCCCTTCTTCTCCCCATGTCTGGCCTCCCTCTCTTTTGTCCCTTCCTCTCCCCATGTCTGGCCTCCCTCTCTTTCTTTCCTTCTTCTCCCAATGTCTTGCCTCCCTCTCTTTTGTCCCTTCTTCTCCCCATGTCTGGCCTCCCTCTCTTTCTTCCCTTCTTCTCCCCATGTCTGGCCTCCCTCTCTTTCTTCCCTTCTTCTCCCCATGTCTGGCCTCCCTCTTTTCCGTCCCTTCTTCTCCACATGTCTGGCCTCCCTCTCTTTCTTCCCTTCTTCTCCCCATGTCTGGCCTCCCTCTCTTTTGTCCCTTCTTCTCCCCATGTCTGGCCTCCTCTCTTTTCCCTTCTTCTCCCCATGTCTGGCCTCCCTCTCTTTCTTCCCTTCTTCTCCCCATGTCTGGCCTCCCTCTCTTTTGTCCCTTCTTCTCCACATGTCTGGCCTCCCTCTCTTTCTTCCCTTCTTCTCCCCATGTCTGGCCTCCCTCTCTTTTGTCCCTTCTTCTCCACATGTCTGGCCTCCCTCTCTTTCTTCCCTTCTTCTCCCCATGTCTGACCCCCTCTCTTTCTTCCCTTCTTCTCCCGATGTCTGGCCTCCCTCTCTTTTGTCCCTTCTTCTCCCCATGTCTGGCCTCCCTCTCTTTCTTCCCTTCTTCTCCCCATGTCTGGCCTCCCTCTCTTTTGTCCCTTCTTCTCCCCATGTCTGGCCTCCTCTCTTTCTTCCCTTCTTCTCCCCATGTCTGGCCCCCTCTCTTTCGTCCCTTCTTCTCCCATGTCTGGCCTCCTCTCTTTTGTCCCTTCTTCTCCCCATGTCTGGCCTCCCTCTCTTTCTTCCCTTCTTCTCCCCATGTCTGGCCTCCCTCTCTTTTGTCCCTTCTTCTCCCCATGTCTGGCCTCCCTCTCTTTTGTCCCTTCCTCTCCCCATGTCTGGCCTCCCTCTCTTTCTTTCCTTCTTCTCCCAATGTCTGGCCTCCCTCTCTTTTGTCCCTTCTTCTCCCCATGTCTGGCCTCCTCTCTTTCTTCCCTTCTTCTCCCCATGTCTGGCCTCCCTCTCTTTCTTCCCTTCTTCTCCCCATGTCTGGCCTCCTCTCTTCCGTCCCTTCTTCTCCACATGTCTGGCCTCCCTCTCTTTCTTCCCTTCTTCTCCCCAAGTCTGGCCTCCCTCTCTTTTGTCCCTTCTTCTCCCCATGTCTGGCCTCCCTCTCTCTCTTCCCTTCTTCTCCCCATGTCTGGCCTCCCTCTCTTTCTTCCCTTCTTCTCCCCATGTCTGGCCTCCCTCTCTTTTGTCCCTTCTTCTCCACATGTCTGGCCTCCCTCTCTTTCTTCCCTTCTTCTCCCCATGTCTGGCCTCCCTCTCTTTTGTCCCTTCTTCTCCACATGTCTGGCCTCCCTCTCTTTCTTCCCTTCTTCTCCCCATGTCTGACCTCCCTCTCTTTCTTCCCTTCTTCTCCCCATGTCTGACCTCCCTCTCTTTCTTCCATTCTTCTCCCCATGTCTGGCCTCCCTCTCTTTCGTCCCTTCTTCTCCCCATGTCTGGCCTCCCTCTCTTTCTTCCCTTCTTCTCCCCATGTCTGGCCTCCCTCTCTTCCGTCCCTTCTTCTCCCCATGTCTGGCCTCCCTCTCTTTCTTCCCTTCTTCTCCCCATGTCTGGCCTCCCTCTCTTTTGTCCCTTCTTCTCCCCATGTCTGGCCTCCCTCTCTTTTGTCCCTTCTTCTCCCCATGTCTGGCCTCCCTCTCTTTCTTCCCTTCTTCTCCCCATGTCTGGCCTCCCTCTCTTCCGTCCCTTCTTCTCCCCATGTCTGGCCTCCCTCTCTTTCTTCCCTTCTTCTCCCCATGTCTGGCCTCCCTCTCTTTTGTCCCTTCTTCTCCCCATGTCTGACCTCCCTCTCTTTCTTCCCTTCTTCTCCCCATGTCTGGCCTCCCTCTCTTTCGTCCCTTCTTCTCCCCATGTCTGGCCTCCCTCTCTTCTTCCCTTCTTCTCCCCATGTCTGGCCTCCCTCTCTTTTGTCCCTTCTTCTCCCCATGTCTGGCCTCCCTCTCTTCTTCCCTTCTTTTCTCCATGTCTGGCCTCCCTCTCTTTCTTCCCTTCTTCTCCCCATGTCTGGCCTCCCTCTCTTTTGTCCCTTCTTCTCCCCATGTCTGGCCTCCCTCTCTTTCGTCCCTTCTTCTCCCCATGTCTGGCCTCCCTCTCTTTTGTCCCTTCTTCTCCCCATGTCTGGCCTCCCTCTCTTCTTCCCTTCTTCTCCCCATGTCTGGCCTCCCTCTCTTTCTTCCCTTCTTCTCCCCATGTCTGGCCTCCCTCTCTTTCTTCCCTTCTTCTCCCCATGTCTGTCATCTCTCTCTTTCTTCCCTTCTTCTCCCCATGTCTGGCCTCCCTCTCTTTCGTCCCTTCTTCTCCCCATGTCTGGCCTCCCTTTGAACAGACAAGGACATGTTCTCTTTTCCTCTCCATTGTTCTTTTTCCCGTTAAAACATTTCTGTCACCTAGGGACGTGGCAGTGGAACACACACTCACACGCACATACATGCACACACACACGCACGCACACACGCACACATGCACACACACACGCACACACACGCAGCAAGCGCTCTGAAGCATGGTGCTAGATTGATTCTCTTCTTGTATCTGCTAAATAACTTACCATTGATTTTTCACAGAAGAAGAGAGAGGAGGTGGAGGTTAGAAGAGAAAGGGGAAGTGTAGAGTCTATTCAACAATGGCAATATCCAACACTGGACCAAACATAGGAGGGACAGAGCCAGAAGCTATGCCCAACTCAGAGTTGAGTAAGGCTGTGTTTAGACAGGTAGCCCAATTCTATCACTTTCTTCACTAATTGGTATTTTTTACCAATCAGATCAGCTCTGAAAAATATTTTATGTGGTTCGTCAACAGACCAACTAGCAGAAAAATATTATAATTGGACGGCCTGTGTAAGCAAAGCCTTAGAGGGGCAAGGTTGAACTGGATTGAATTGGAATAGAGTGGCTGGACTGAGATTGGCTGGGATGGACTGGCATGGACTTGTATGGGCTGTGATGGACTGAGATGGGCTGGGATGGACTGAGATGGGCTGGGATGAGCTGGCATGGACGTGTATGGGCTGGGAGGGACTTGTATGGACTTGTATGGGCTGGGATGGACTGAGATGGGCTGGGATGAGCTAGCATGGACTTGGATGGGCTGGGATGGACTGAGAGATGGACTGGGATGGGCTGAGATGGACTGAGAAGGGCTGGGATGAGCTGGCATGGACTTGTATGGGCTGGGATGGACTGAGATGGGCTGGGATGAGCTGGCATGGACTTGCATGGGCTGGGATGAACTGAGATGGGCTGGGATGGACTGAGATGGGCTGGGATAGACTGAGTTGGGCTGGGATGGACTGAGGTGGACTGGGATGGGCTGAGATGGACTGGGATTGGCTGAGATGGACTGAGATGGGCTGGGATGCGCTGGGATGGACTTGTATGGGCTGGGATGGACTGAGATGGGCTGGAATGTGCTGGGATGGACTGAGATGGGCTGGGATGCGCTGGGATGGACTTGTATGCACTGGGATGGACTGAGATGGGCTGGGATGGACTGAGATGGGCTGGGATAGACTGAGATTGGCTGGGATGAGCTGGCATGGACTTGTATGGGCTGGGATGGACTGAGATGGGCTGGGATGAGCTGGCATGGACTTGCATGGGCTGGGATGGACTGAGATGGGCTGGGATAGACTGAGATGGAATGGGATGGGCTGAGATGGACTGGGATGAGCTGAGATGGACAAAGAAGGGCTGAGATGGACTGAGATGGGTGGCTGGAATGGACTGAGATGGGCTGGGATGGACTGAGATGGGCTGGATGGACTGAGATGGGCTGGAATGTGCTGGGATGGACTGAGATGGGCTGGGATGACCGGCATGGACTTGTATGGGCTGGGATGACCGGCATGGACTTGTATGGGCTGGGATGGACTGAGATGGGCTGGGATGGACTGAGATGGGCTGGAATGAGCTGGCATGGACTTGTATGGGCTGGGATGGACTGAGATGGGCTGGGATGGACTGAGATGGGCTGCGATGGACTGAGATGGGCTGGGATGAGCTGGCATGGACTTGTATGTGCTGGGATGGACTGAGATGGGCTGGGATGAGTTGGCATGGACTTGTATGGGCTGGGATGGACTGAGATGGACTGGGATGGGCTGAGATGGACTGAGATGGGTTGGGATGGACTGAGATGGGCTGGGATGGGCTGAGATGGACTGGGATGGGCTGAGATGGACAAAGAAGGGCTGGGATGGACTGAGATGGGCTGGAATGGACTGAGATGGGCTGGGATGGACTGATATGGGCTGTATGGACTGAGATGGGCTGGAATGTGCTGGGATGGACTGAGATGGGCTGGGATGCGCTGGGATGGACATGTATGGGCTGGGATGGACTGAGATGGGCTGTGATTTACTGAGATGGGCTGGAATGAGTTGGCATGGACTTGTATGGGCTGGGATGGACTGAGATGGGCTGGGATAGACTGAGATTGGCTGGGATGAGCTGGCATGGACTTGTATGGGCTGGGATGGACTGAGATGGGCTGGGATGAGTTTGAATGGACTTGTATGGGCTGGGATGGACTGAGATGGGCTGGGATGGACTGAGATGGGCTGGGATGGACTGAGATGGGCTGGGATGACCGGCATGGACTTGTATGGGCTGGGATGGACTGAGATGGGCTGGGATGGACTGAGATGGGCTGGAATGAGCTGGCATGGACTTGTATGGGCTGGGATGGACTGAGATGGGCTGGGATGGACTGAGATGGGCAGGGATGACCGGCATGGACTTGTATGGGCTGGGATGGACTGAGATGGGCTGGGATGGACTGAGATGGGCTGGAATGAGCTGGCATGGACTTGTATGGGCTGGGATGGACTGAGATAGGCTGGGATGGACTGAGATGGGCTGCGATGGACTGAGATGGGCTGGGATGAGCTGTCATGGACTTGTATGGGCTGGGATGGACTGAGATGGGCTGGGATGAGTTGGCATGGACTTGTATGGGCTGAGATGGACTGAGATGGACTGGGATGGGCTGAGATGGACTGAGATGGGCTGGGATGGACTGATATGGGCTGGGATGAGCTGGCATGGACTTGCATGGGCTGGGATGGACTGAGATGGACTGGGATGGGCTGAGATGGATTGAGATGGGCTGGGATAGACTGAGATTGGCTGAGATGAGCTGGCATGGACTTGTATGGGCTGGGATGGACTGAGATGGACAGGGATGAGTTGGCATGGACTGAGATGGGCTGGAATGTGCTGGGATGGACTGAGATGGACAAAGAAGGGCTGGGATGGACTGAGATGGGCTGGAATGGACTGAGATGGGCTGGGATGAGTTGGCATGGACTTGTATGGGCTGGGATGGACTGAGATTGGCTGGGATGAGTTGGAATGGACTTGTATGGGCTGGGATGGATTGAGATGGGCTGGGATGGACTGAGATGGGCTGGGATGAGCTGGCATGGACTTGCATGGGCTGGGATGGACTGAGATGGACTGGGATGGGCTGAGATGGATTGAGATGGGCTGGGATAGACTGAGATTGGCTGGGATGAGCTGGCATGGACTTGCATGGGCTGGGATGGACTGAGATGGACTGGGATGGGCTGAGATGGATTGAGATGGGCTGGGATAGACTGAGATTGGCTGGGATGAGCTGGCATGGACTTGTATGGGCTGGGATGGACTGAGATGGGCAGGGATGAGTTGGCATGGACTGAGATGGGCTGGAATGTGCTGGGATGGACTGAGATGGACAAAGAAGGGCTGGGATGGTTTAAGATGGGCTGGAATGGACTGAGATGGGCTGGGATGGACTGAGATGGGCTGGATTGACTGAGATGGGCTGGGATGAGTTGGCATGGACGTGTATGGGCTGGGATGGACTGAGATTGGCTGGGATGAGTTGGAATGGACTTGTATGGGCTGGGATGGATTGTGATGGGCTGGGGTGGACTGAGATGGGCTGGGATGAGCTGGCATGGACTTGCATGGGCTGGGATGGACTGAGATGGACTGGGATGGGCTGAGATGGATTGAGATGGGCTGGGATAGACTGAGATTGGCTGGGATGAGCTGGCATGGACTTGCATGGGCTGGGATGGACTGAGATGGACTGGGATGGGCTGAGATGGATTGAGATGGGCTGGGATAGACTGAGATTGGCTGGGATGAGCTGGCATGGACTTGTATGGGCTGGGATGGACTGAGATAGGCTGGGATGGACTGAGATGGGCTGCGATGGACTGAGATGGGCTGGGATGAGCTGTCATGGACTTGTATGGGCTGGGATGGACTGAGATGGGCTGGGATGAGTTGGCATGGACTTGTATGGGCTGAGATGGACTGAGATGGACTGGGATGGGCTGAGATGGACTGAGATGGGCTGGGATGGACTGATATGGGCTGGGATGAGCTGGCATGGACTTGCATGGGCTGGGATGGACTGAGATGGACTGGGATGGGCTGAGATGGATTGAGATGGGCTGGGATAGACTGAGATTGGCTGAGATGAGCTGGCATGGACTTGTATGGGCTGGGATGGACTGAGATGGACAGGGATGAGTTGGCATGGACTGAGATGGGCTGGAATGTGCTGGGATGGACTGAGATGGACAAAGAAGGGCTGGGATGGACTGAGATGGGCTGGAATGGACTGAGATGGGCTGGGATGAGTTGGCATGGACTTGTATGGGCTGGGATGGACTGAGATTGGCTGGGATGAGTTGGAATGGACTTGTATGGGCTGGGATGGATTGAGATGGGCTGGGATGGACTGAGATGGGCTGGGATGAGCTGGCATGGACTTGCATGGGCTGGGATGGACTGAGATGGACTGGGATGGGCTGAGATGGATTGAGATGGGCTGGGATAGACTGAGATTGGCTGGGATGAGCTGGCATGGACTTGCATGGGCTGGGATGGACTGAGATGGACTGGGATGGGCTGAGATGGATTGAGATGGGCTGGGATAGACTGAGATTGGCTGGGATGAGCTGGCATGGACTTGTATGGGCTGGGATGGACTGAGATGGGCAGGGATGAGTTGGCATGGACTGAGATGGGCTGGAATGTGCTGGGATGGACTGAGATGGACAAAGAAGGGCTGGGATGGTTTAAGATGGGCTGGAATGGACTGAGATGGGCTGGGATGGACTGAGATGGGCTGGATTGACTGAGATGGGCTGGGATGAGTTGGCATGGACGTGTATGGGCTGGGATGGACTGAGATTGGCTGGGATGAGTTGGAATGGACTTGTATGGGCTGGGATGGATTGAGATGGGCTGGGGTGGACTGAGATGGGCTGGGATGAGCTGGCATGGACTTGCATGGGCTGGGATGGACTGAGATGGACTGGGATGGGCTGAGATGGATTGAGATGGGCTGGGATAGACTGAGATTGGCTGGGATGAGCTGGCATGGACTTGCATGGGCTGGGATGGACTGAGATGGACTGGGATGGGCTGAGATGGATTGAGATGGGCTGGGATAGACTGAGATTGGCTGGGATGAGCTGGCATGGACTTGTATGGGCTGGGATGGACTGAGATGGGCAGGGATGAGTTGGCATGGACTGAGATGGGCTGGAATGTGCTGGGATGGACTGAGATGGACAAAGAAGGGCTGGGATGGATTAAGATGGGCTGGAATGGACTGAGATGGGCTGGGATGGACTGAGATGGGCTGGATTGACTGAGATGGGCTGGGATGAGTTGGCATGGACTTGTATGAGCTGGGATGGACTGAGATGGGCTGGGATGAGTTGGAATGGACTTGTATGGGCTGGGATGGATTGAGATGGGCTGGGATGGACTGAGATGGGCTGGGATGGACTGAGATGGGTTGGGATGACCGACATGGACTTGTATGGGCTGGGATGGACTGAGATGGGCTGGGATGGACTGAGATGGGCTGGGATGAGCTGGCATGGACTTGTATGGGCTGGGATGGACTGAGATGGGCTGGGAAGGACTGAGATGGGCTGGGATGGACTGAGATGGGCTGGGATGAGCTGGCATGGTCTTGTATGGGCTGGGATGGACTGAGATGGACTGATATGGGCTGGGATGAGCTGGCATGGACTTGTATGGGCTGGGATGGACTGAGATGGGCTGGGATGGACTGAGATGGACTGGGATTGGCTGAGATGGACTGGATGGGCTGAGATGGACTGGGATGGGCTGAGATGGACTGGGATGGGCTGAGATAGACTGGGATGGTCTGAGATGGACTGAGATGGACTGGGATGGTCTGAGATGGACTGGGATGGGCTGAGATGGACTGAGATGGACTGGGATGGGCTGAGATGGACTGGGATGGGCTGAGATGGACTGGGATTGACTGGGATGGACTGGGATGGACTGAGATGGACTGGGATGGACTGAGATGGGCTGGGATGAGCTGGCATGGACTTGTATGGGCTGGGATGGACTGAGATGGGCTGGGAAGGACTGAGATGGGCTGGGATGGACTGAGATGGGCTGGGATGAGCTGGCATGGTCTTGTATGGGCTGGGATGGACTGAGATGGACTGATATGGGCTGGGATGAGCTGGCATGGACTTGTATGGGCTGGGATGGACTGAGATGGGCTGGGATGGACTGAGATGGACTGGGATTGGCTGAGATGGACTGGATGGGCTGAGATGGACTGGGATGGGCTGAGATGGACTGGGATGGGCTGAGATAGACTGGGATGGTCTGAGATGGACTGAGATGGACTGGGATGGTCTGAGATGGACTGGGATGGGCTGAGATGGACTGAGATGGACTGGGATGGGCTGAGATGGACTGGGATGGGCTGAGATGGACTGGGATTGACTGGGATGGACTGGGATGGACTGAGATGGACTGGGATGGACTGGGATGTGCTGGGATGAGCTGGACTAATGTTTTCTCTTGAATTCCACATGCATCTTCTAATTGAGATCCCATCTAGGAGTTTAGGGGGATTTCCCATTGGCAGATTTCATCTGGCTCTCCCAGCCCCGTGCCCCTGTCCCATCCCCCAGCCCCCTGCCCCAACCTTAGCCCCTGCCGCAGCCTCAGCCATGGCCCCAAGGCCAAGGCCCCAATCCCAGCCCTAGCACCACCCATGGCCCACGGCCCCTGCCCCTTCCCCAGCCCCAGGGGAGACAGTTGTGGGCCCATAGGGATCAGAGGCTAATTGGATAAATCACAGTGAAAAACATTTAAAATCCAGAATCAATACTTGCCTCTTTAATGCTTTTCCTGAGGACGTGCTTCCCCTTCTTTCCACTGACCCTCCCTAGCCTCTGTAGAGGGGCCACAGGATCCATGGGGGTAAATGAGGGAAGGGGAACTCAGGGCCAACCTGGAGAGGGCCCTAGGGGGTGCTACACTTGAACAGTGTGCAGTGATGTTCCTACTAAGACTGATCTGAGCTTACATACTCTAACAGTGCTCAGTTAGACATAGCTGTGTTTGTATTGTGGAGAATGGCTCAACGTGATCACACAAAGACTAGAGGTGAGAAAAGGAAGAGTTTCCCACAGTAACCTATCCCTTCGTCATCCCAACTGTTTACAACTGCTGTTAGACGTTAGTGCTGTTCAGGGTCAGGACAGGCTATGAGTTTGTTTCAGTTATTATGTGGTGTGTTTATAGATATACAGTAAGTACCACTATAACTATTTACAGAAAATAACACCCTATCTTTCTCTCTTCCTTTCACAGCTCCTTTGTTTATCTTTAGAATACAGCATCTATTGTCAGTTACATTAAAAAGCCATTTGCTGCTTAGCCCCGGAGCTCTCTGTGTTCTTCAGTCCCATTGTGCCCCCAACCTGCCGGCCCACACCTGATTGTTTTCCACTGGATCTTGTCGATACGAAAGCCTTCACTATAGCAAAGCACAGGCCTGGCTCACATATCTATACCAAAGAAATAGAACAGGGAACATACAAACGTATGTTTGTGTTTGTTCTGTCTGTCTGTCTGTCTGTCTGTCTGTCTGTCTGTCTGTCTGTCTGTCTGTCTGTCTGTCTGTCTGTCTGTCTGTCTGTCTGTCTGTCTGTCTGTCTGTCTGTCTGTCTGTCTGTCTGTCTGTCGGTCTGTCTGTCTGTCGGTCTGTAAGGGACATTTTTGGGGTCATTGTTGCCTTTGACACAGTTACATTTAGTCAAAAACAGGAAGCTAAGCTTGACCCTGGCTGTGTGTGTGTGTGTGTGTGTGTGTGTGTGTGTGTGTGTGTGTGTGTGTGTGTGTGTGTGTGTGTGTGTGTGTGTGTGTGTGTATAAGTGGAGGCTCCTCAGATGAGGAAGGGGAGGACCATCTTCCTCAGTGAATAAGAAAAATGAAAATATTGAAACATTCCAAAAGTTATCCTTTTTAGATAAAACTATACTAAATACACTCACGTCACCAAATAATTTACTAAAACACACTGTTTTGCAATGAATGTCTACAGTAGCCTCAACAGCACTCTGTAGGGTAGCACCATTTTGCAGCCGTAGGACAGATAGTTTCCTTCCTCCTCTGAGTACATTGACTTCAAAACAAAACCTAGGAGGCTCATGGTTCTCACCCCCTTCCATTGGCATACACAGTAATTATGATAGCTTCCGGAGGACTTCCTCCAACCTATCAGAGCTCTTGCAGCATGAACTGACATATTGTCCACCCAATCAAAGAATCAGAGAATCTAGTATCAATCTAACATGATACCTTCAGGCGTTTGGAAATTGCTCCAAAGGATAAACCAAACTTGTGGAGGTCTACAATTTTTTTTCTGAGGTCTTGGCAGATTTCTTTTGATTTTCCCATGATGTCAAGCAAAGAGGCACTGCGTTTGAAGGTAGGCCTTCAAATACATCCACAGGTACACCTCCAATTGACTCAAATTATGTCAATAAGCCTATCAGAAGCTTCTAAAGCCATGACATCTTTTTCTGGAATTTTCCAAGCTGTTTAAAGACACAGTCATCTTAGTATGTTTAATCTTTTGACCCACTGGAATTATGATACAGTGAATTATAAGTGAAATAATCTGTCTGTAAACAATTGTTGGATAAATTACTTGTGTCACGCACATAGTAGATGTCCTAACCGACTTGCCAAAACTATAGTTTGTTAACAAGAAATTTGTGGAGTGGTTGAAAAACGAGTTTTAATGACTCCATCCTAATTGTATGTAAACGTCCGACTTCAACTGTACATATGAGATGAGTTACGCAACATATGTAAACATTATTAAAGTGTCATTATTAAAGTGACTAGTGATCAATTTATTAAAGTGGCCAATGATTTCAAGTCTGTATGTAGGTAGCAGCCTCTCTGTTTTAGTTATGTCTGTTTAACAGTCTGATGGCCTTGAGATAGAAGCTGTTTTTCAGTCTCTCGGTCCCAGCTTTGATGCACCTGTACTTACCTCGCCTTCTGGATGGTAGCAGTGTGAACAGACAGTGGCTCAGGTGGTTGTTGTTGATCTTTTTTTCCTTTTTGGCCTTCCTGTGACATTGGGTGCTGTAGGTGTCCTGGAGGGCAGGTAGTGTGCCCCCAGTGATGCATTGTGCAGACCGCACCACCCTCTGGAGAGCCCTGCAGTTGTGGGCGGAGCAGTTGTTGTGCAAGGAGGTGATACAGCCCTACAGGATGCTCTTAATTGTGCATCTGGAAAAGTTTGTGAGGGTTTTAGGTTAATGATGAGCTTTGAGGGTAATATGGTGTTGAATGCTGAGCTTTAGTCAATGAATAACATTCTTGCATAGATGTTCCTCTTGTCCAGATGGTACAGTGCCTTGCGAAAGTATTCGGCCCCCTTGAACTTTGCGACCTTTTGCCACATTTCAGGCTTCAAACATAAAGATATAAAACTGTATTTTTTTTGTGAAGAATCAACAACAAGTGGGACACAATCATGAAGTGGAACGACATTTATTGGATATTTCAAACTTTTTTAACAAATCAAAAACTGAAAAATTGGGCGTGCAAAATTATTCAGCCCCTTTACTTTCAGTGCAGCAAACTCTCTCCAGAAGTTCAGTGAGGATCTCTGAATGATCCAATGTTGACCTAAATGACTAATGATGATAAATACAATCCACCTGTGTGTAATCAAGTCTCCGTATAAATGCACCTGCACTGTGATAGTCTCAGAGGTCCGTTAAAAGCGCAGAGAGCATCATGAAGAACAAGGAACACACCAGGCAGGTCCGAGATACTGTTGTGAAGAAGTTTAAAGCTGGATTTGGATACAAAAAGATTTCCCAAGCTTTAAATATCCCAAGGAGCACTGTGCAAGCGATAATATTGAAATGGAAGGAGTATCAGACCACTGCAAATCTACCAAGACCTGGCCGTCCCTCTAAACTTTCAGCTCATACAAGGAGAAGACTGAGACTGAAATGTTTTCCCATTCCTCCTTGCAAAACAGCTCGAAGCCAAGAGGCCCATGATCACTCTGGATGAACTGCAGAGATCTACAGCTGAGGTGGGAGACTCTGTCCATAGGACAACAATCATATCGTATATTGCACAAATCTGGCCTTTATGGAAGAGTGGCAAGAAGAAAGCCATTTCTTAAAGATATCCATAAAAAGTGTTGTTTAAGGTTTGCCACAAGCCACCTGGGAGACACACCAAACATGTGGAAGAAGGTGCTCTGGTCAGATGAAACCAAAATTGAACTTTTTGGCAACAATGCAAAACGTTATGTTTGGCGTAAAAGCAACACAGCTCATCACCCTGAACACACCATCCCCACTGTCAAACATGGTGGTAGCAGCATCATGGTTTGGGCCTGCTTTTCTTCAGCAGGGACAGGGAAGATGGTTTAAATTGATGGGAAGATGGATGGAGCCAAATACAGGACCATTCTGGAAGAAAACCTAATGGGTTCTGCAAAAGACTTGAGACTGGGATGGAGATTTGTCTTCCAACAAGACAATGATCCAAAACATAAAGCAAAATCTACAATGGAATGGTTCAAAAATAAACATATCCAGGTGTTAGAATGGCCAAGTCAAAGTCCAGACCTGAATCCAATCGAGAATCTGTGGAAAGAACTGAAAACTGCTGTTCACAAATGCTCTCCATCCAACCTCACTGAGCTCGAGCTGTTTCGCAAGGAGGAATGGGAAAACATTTCAGTCTCTCGATGTGCAAAACTGATAGAGACATATCCCAAGCGACTTACAGCTGTAATCGCAGCAAAAGGTGGCGCTACAAAGTATTTAAGGGGGCTGAATAATTTTGCACGCCCAATTTTTCCGTTTTTTATTTGTTAAAAAAGTTTGAAATATCCAATAAATGTTGTTCCACTTCATGATTGTGTCCCACTTGTTGTTGATTCTTCACAAAAAAATACAGTTTTATATCTTTATGTTTGAAGCCTGAAATGTGGCAAAAGGTCGCAAAGTTCAAGGGGGACGAATACTTTCGCAAGGCACTGTATAGGGCAGTCTGCAGTGTGATGGCGATTGCATCGTCTGTGTAGGGTGGTAAGGGTGGTAAGCGAATTTAAGTGGGTCTAGGTTGCCATGTAAGGTGGAGGTGATATGATCCTTGACTAGTCTCTCAAAGCACTTTATGATGACAGAAGTGAGTGCATTGGGCGGGTAGTTATTTAGTTCAGTTATCTTTGCCTTCTTGGGTACAGGAACAATGGTTGCCATCTTGAAGCATGTGGTGACAGCAGACTGGGATAGGGAGAGATTGAGGTTGTCCCTAAACACATCAGCCAGCTGGTCTTTGCATGCTCTGAGGACGTCTGGGCCGACAGCCTTGTGAGGGTTAACACGTTTAAATGTCTTACGTCGGCCATGGAGAAGGAGAGCTCACGGTCCTTGTTAGAGGGCCGTGTCGGTGGCACTGTATTATCCTCAAAGTGGGCAAAGAAGGTGTTTAGTTTGTCGGGAAGCAAGACGTCGGTGTCCATGACGTGTCTGTGGTTTTCCTTTTGTAGTTGTCCGTAGGTTTGGCTTGGAAAAAGGTGAGAAGAGGAGAGCGCATATATGCAAAAAGGAATTATACAACAAGCAAAGTGATCATGTGTGTGGTTGCTATGGAAGTGAACTGTGTTTGCCGGTGATCAAGGGTGTATTCGTTCCGCCGATTCTGTTGAAGAACAGAAGATAACGAAATGCAATGGGGATAAACATACCTGAACTTGTCCAATAAAAACTTGTTTGCTACTGTTTGAACTAATAATTGCACCATAGATCAGCTAGATGCAGGCAAGAGTGGGCAAGTGGTATTGAATGTGTCACTGTCACCTTGATTACTCACATTTTACTATCGACTTGTGTGTACCTACGTTGTAAACTTTCATTCGTAGGCTAGGTTGTAAGAACCTCATGATGGGTAAAGGAAAAATTAGAGTATCATGTAGCAGCCTAAACCTATTGATGTTACATTGACCTGGGTGAATGGAATATTAATGACAGTCATTCAATACGCTGTAACAGAAATAAGGCTCATAAAAAAAAATATTCTCCCTCATCTTAAACGGCACAACCGCCACTGGTGTGCATGCTTGTGTGTGTGTTTAGGATGAATTACTGAAGGACATGTCTTATGTCAAGTGTTTGTCCTGATCTGTGACCTGGTGAACAGGCCAGTCTCACACCAAGAGAATGTTAGGAACATGTTGAGAGTCCCAGCATCAACAGGTACTTGCAAAATGTCATAATGCACCAGCGAGATTTACTGTTCATCACAATATTTCATGTAACTGGTGGGAGTGCAAGGAAATTCACCACTTAACATTTTTGAAGTATTAAGTTAAATATTTTCTCTCCCTATCCCCTCCTCATCTCTCTCTTCTTTCTTTCTCTCCCCTCCTCTCTCCCCCTCCTCTCTATTTCCCCCTTCCCTACCCCCTCTCTCTATCCCTCGCTCCCTCCCTCTTTCTCCTTTTGTCTTTCTCCATCACCCTCCCTCCCCTCCACAATCTCTCATTCCCCCCCACTCACCCCCCCATCTCCTATCTCTCTTTCCCCTCCCCAATTGAAAGGGCTTTATTGGCATGGGAAACATATGTTTACATTAACAATGCAAGTGAAATAGACAGAGAATAAGTACAAAGGGGAAAATAAATTAACATAAATATGGGTTGTATTTACAATGGTGTTTGTTCTTCACTGTTTGCCCTTTTCTTGTGGCAACAAGTCACATATATTGCTGCTGTGATGGCACACTGTGGTATTTCACCCAACAGATAAACTCCCGTATCAAAATTGGATTTGTTTTGTAATTCTTTGTGGGTCCTGAGGGAAATACAGAACCAGTCAAAAGTTTGGATACAGCCACTCATTCAAGGATTTTTCTTCATTTGTACTATTTTCTACATTGTAGAATAATAGTGAAAACATCAAAACTATGAAATAACACATTAAATCATTTAGTAACCTATAATGTGTTAAACTAATACATGTTATATTTTTGATTCTTTAAAGTAGCCACCCTGTGCCTTGATGACAGATTTGCACACTTTTGGCATTCTCTCAACAGGCTTCACCTGGAATGCTTTTCCAACAGTCTTGAAGGAGTTCCCACATGTGCTGAGCACTTGTTGGCTCTTTTTCCTTCAGTCTGCTGTCCAACTCATCCCAAAACATCTCAATTTGGTTCAGGTCGGGTGATTGTGGAGGCCAGGTCATCTGATGCAGCACTCCCATCACTCTCCTTCTTGGTCAAATAACCCTTACACAGCCCGGAGGTGTGTTGGGTCATTGTCCTGTTGGAAAACAAATGATAGTTCCACTAAGCCCAAACCAGATGGGATGGTGTATCGCTGCAGAATGCTGTGGTAGCCATGCTGGTTACATTACATTTACATTGCCTTGAGTCCTAAATAAATCACAGACAATGTCACCAGCAAAGCAACCCCACACCATTACACCACTCCCTCCATGCTTCACAGTGGGAACCACCATCATTCGTTCACCTACTCTGCATCTCACAAAGACACGGCAGTTGGAACCAAAAATCACCAATTTGGACTCATCAGACGAAAGGACAGATTCTAATGTTCCACAGTTCTAATGTCTATTGCTTGTGTTTCTTGGCTCAAACAAGTCTCTTCTTCTTAGTGTCCTTTAGTAGTGGTTTCTTTCCAGCAATTCGACCATGAAGGCATGATTCAGGCAGTCTCCTCTGAACAGTCAATATTGACAAGTCTCTGTTACTTGAACTAATTCTGGGTCTTCCTTTCCTGTGGCGGTCCTCATGAGACCTAGTTTCATCAGAGCTTGATGGTTTTTGTCACTGCACTTGAAGAAAGTTTAAAAGTTCTTAAAGTGTTCTGCATTGACTGACCTTCATGTCTTAAAGTAATGATAGACTGTCTTTTCTCTTTGCTTATTTGAGCTGTTCGTGCCATAATATGGGCTTGGTCTTTTACCAAATAGTGCTATCTTCTGAAAATCACCCCTACCCTGCCCTACCCTGTCACATGATACCAAGATGGCATAGTAGTGGAGACATGTTTTGTTTGTGTCTCGTGTACTTTTGTATTTTTTGTATTTTTTTGTACATATTTCCAGTTTTAATTTGATTATACCTTCCGCTATTATTTTAAATTTTAGAACACATTCAAGAACCTCCATAAGCTAACCAGCTAATTAGCCATTCAGTCACTGTTAGCCACTGCTAGCGGCTTTTACCTTCTGCACAGATACCAGCCCAGTTCTTAGCCTGGATAATACTCGCCAGTCTACTAGTATCGGACTGTCTCTCCACAACAACGCCGGATTCCTGCCGTAATCCCTGGACCACCACTTCTGATCTTCACAGCTAGCTTGCAGCTAGCTAGCTCACAGCGTGCAGCTAGCTAGCTCACCGTGGCACCCAGTACCAAAGCTATCCCTGAGGCCCACCTCCCGGCCTACTCAGCTGTTCACCCGAACCCCACTCATACACGGCTAGAGCCCGATACTCCACCGGATCATTGCTGTAAACTCTGGACCGTGGCACCGGATCACCGCTGCTACTGATTGGCTATAGTGGCTAACGCCACTGCCACGAAGCTAGCACCAGTTAGCCGTGAGCCAGGCGCATCTCCCGGCCAGCAAACTCAATTCTACAATACCTCTTTCACCATCTGGCTTGAATTCTCTGTTGACACGGCGCCCCGCCGCACCACCACGACTGGTCTGCCGACGAATACTCCATCCGCTGTGCCTTCAACCGGCCTCCGTCGGAGGGCTACTAACTTTAAACGCCTTGTCGCCTGCTAACGTAGTGGTGGGTTCCCTGTTCCATCTACTGCTGCCCCATGGACACTATGATCACTTGGCTACATAGCTGATGCCTGCTGGACTGTCCATTAATCACGGTACTCCATTCTGTATATTTATTTTTTATCTGTCGGCCCCAGCCGCGAATTCAGGCTCTGTGTGTAGTTAATCCGACCCTCTCTGCCTAGTCATCGGCATTTTACCTGCTGTTGTTGTGTTAGCTGATTAGCTGTTGTTGTCTCACCTCTTGTTTTAGCTAGCTCTCCCAATCAACACCTGTGATTACCGTATGCCTCGCTGTATGTCTCTCTCAAATGTCAATATGCCTTGTATACTGTTGTTCAGGTTAATTATCATTGTTTTAGTTTACAATGGAGCCCCTAGTTCCAGTCTTCATTCCTCTGATACCTCCTTTGTCCCACCTCCCACACATGCGGTGACCTCACCCATTACAACCAGCATGTCCAGAGATACAACCTCTCTTGGGCTTACCTCCGCTGTACCCGCACCCCACCATACCCATGTCTGGGCATTATGCCCTGAATATATTCTACCATGCCCAGAAATCTGCTCCTTTTATTCTTTGTCCCCAATGCTCTAGGCGACCAGTTTTGATAGCCTTTAGCCGCACCCTCATACTACTCCTCCTCTGTTCTGCGGGTGATGTGGAGGTAAACCCAGGCCCTGCATGTCCCCAGACACCCTCATTTGTTGACTTCTGTGATCGAAAAAGCCTTGGTTTCATGCATGTCAACATCAGAAGCCTCCTCCCTAAGTTTGTTTTACTCACTGTGTTAGCACACTCTGCCAACCCTGATGTCCTTGCCGTGTCTGAATCCTGGCTTAGGGAGGCCACCAAAAATTTGGAGATTTCCATACCCAACTACAACATTTTCCGTCAAGATAGAACTGCCAAAGGGGGAGGAGTTGCAGTCTACTGCAGAGATAGCCTGCAAAGTAATGTCATACTTTCCAGGTCCATACCCAAACAGTTCGAACTACTAATTTTAAAAATGACTCTCTCCAGAAATAAGTCTCTCACTGTTGCCGCCTGCTACCGACCCCCCTCAGCTCCCAGCTGTGCCCTGGACAGCATTTGTGAATTGATCGCCCCCCATCTAGCTTCAGAGTTTGTTCTGTTAGGTGACCTAAACTGGGATATGCTTAACACCCCGGCAGTCCTACAATGTAAGCTAGATGCCCTCAATCTCACACAAATCATCAAGGAACCCACCAGGTACAACCCTAAATCTGTAAACAAGGGCTCCCTCATAGACCAACTGACCAACTGGCCCTCCAAATACACCTCCGCTGTCTTCAACCAGGATCTCAGCGATCACTGCCTCATTGCCTGTATCCACTACGGGTCCGCCGTCAAACGATCACCCCTCATCACTGTCAAACGCTCCCTAGAACACTTTCAGGCCTTTCTAATCGACCTGGCCCGGGTATCCTGGAAGGATTTTGACCTCATCCCGTCAGTTGAGGGTGCCTGGTCATTCTTTAAAAGTAACTTCCTCACCATCTTAGATAAGCATGCTCCATTCAAAAAATGCAGAACTAATAACAGATATTGCCCTTGGTTCACTCCAGACCTGACTGCCCTCGACCAGCACAAAACATACTGTGGCGGACTGCAATAGCATCGAATAGTCCCCGCGATATGCAACTGTTCAGGGAAGTCAGGAACCAATACACGCAGTCAGCCAGCAGAAATGTGCAACCTGTAGCTCTAACTCCAAAAAGTTCTGGGACACTGTAAAGTCCATGGAGAACAAGAGCACCACCTCCCAGCTGCCCACTGCACTGAGGCTAGGTAACACAGTCACCACTGATAAATCCATGATAATCGAAAACTTCAACAAGCATTTCTCAACTGTTGGCCATGCCTTCCTCCTGGCTACTCCAACCTCGGCCAACAGCTCCGCCCCCCCCCCCCCCGCAGCTACTCGCCCAAGCCTCCCCAGCTTCTCCTTTACCCAAATCCAGATAGCAGATGTTCTGAAAGAGCTGCATAACCCGGACCCGTACAAATCAGCTGGGCTTGACAATCTGGAACCTTTATTTCTGAAACTATCTGCCGCCATTGTCGCAACCCCTATTACCAGCCTGTTCAACCTCTCTTTCATATCGTCCGAGATCCCCAAGGATTGGAAAGCTGCCGCAGTCATCCCCCTCTTCAAAGGGGGAGACACTCTGGACGCAAACTGTTACAGACCTATATCCATCCTGCCCTGCCTATCTAAGTTCTTCGAAAGCCAAGTCAACAAACAGATCACTGACCATCTCGAATCCCACCGTACCTTCTCCGCTGTGCAATCTGGTTTCCGAGCCAGTCATGGGTGCACCTCAGCCACGCTCAAGGTACTAAACGATATCATAACCGCCATCGATAAAAGACAGTACTGTGCAGCCGTCTTCATCGACCTGGCCAAGGCTTTCGACTCTGTCAATCACCATATTATTATCGGCAGACTCAGTACCCTCGGTTTTTCTAATGACTGCCTTGCCTCGTTCACCAACTACTTTGCAGACAGAGTTCAGTGTGTCAAATCGGAGGGCATGTTGTCCGGTCCCCTGTCAGTATCTATGGGGGTGCCACAGGGTTCAATTCTCGGGCCGACTCTTTTCAATGATGTTGCTCTTGCTGCGGGCGATTCCCTGATCCACCTCTGCGCAGAAGACACCATTCTGTATACTTCTGGCCCTTCATTGGACACTGTGCTATCTAACTTCCAAACGAGCTTCAATGCCATACAATACTCCTTCCGTGGCCTCCAACTGCTCTTAAACGCTAGTAAATCCAAATGCATGCTTTTCAACCGTTCGCTGCCTGCACCCGCACACCCGAATAGCATCACCGCCCTGGATGGTTCTGACCTAGAATATGTGGACATCTATAAGTACCTAGGTGTCTGGCTAGACTGTAAACTCTCCTTCCAGACTCATATCAAACATCTCCAATCTAAAATCAAATCTAGAGTCGGCTTTCAATTCCAAAACAAAGCCTCCTTCACTCACGCCGCCAAACTTACCCTAGTAAAACTGACTATCCTACCTATCCTCGACTTTGGCGATGTCATCTACAAAATAGCTTCCAATACTCTACTCAGCAAACTGGATGCAGTTTATCACAGTGCCATCCGTTTTGTTACTAAAGCACCTTATACCACCCACCACTGCGACTTGTATGCTCTAGTCGGCTGGCCCTCGCCAGTCCATGCTAGGTAAAGCTCCGCCTTATCTCAGTTCACTGGTCACGATGGCAACACCCACCCGTAGCACGCGCTCCAGCAGGTGTATCTCACTGATCATCCCTAAAGCCAACACCTCAGTTGTCCGCATTTCCTTCCAGTTCTCTGCTGCCTGTGACTGGAACGAATTGCAAAAATTGCTGAAGTTGGAGACTTTTATCTCCCTCACCAACTTCAAACATCTGCTATCTGAGCAGCTAACAGATCGCCGCAGCTGTACATAGTCCATCGGTAAATAGCCCACCCAATTTACCTACCTCATCCCCATACTGTTTTTATTTATTTACTTTTCTGCTCTTTTGCACACCAGTATCTCTACCTGCACATGACCATCTGATCATTTATCACTCCAGTGTTAATCTGCAAAATTGTAATTATTCGCCTACCTCCTCATGCCTTTTGCACACAATGTATATATACTCTTTTTTATTTTTTTCTACTGTGTAATTAACTTGTTTATTGTTTACTCCATGTGTAACTCTGTGTTGTTGTCTGTTCACACTGCTATGCTTTATCTTGGCTAGGTCGCAGTTGTAAATGAGAACTTGTTCTCAACTAGCCTACCTGGTTAAATAAAGGTGAAATATATATATATATTTTAAAACAACACAACTGATTGGCGAAAACACAATAAGAAGGAAATTAATTCCACAAATTAACTTTTAACAAGGCACAGCTGTTAATTGAAATGCATTCCCAGTGACTACTTCATGATGCCCACCCCCCCCCCTTTAGGGGCGCCTGGGCACATTCCTGGTTGACTGGGGTGCTGGCGGTGAAAGTCGGTGATGAGGGCCGGGTCCAGGATGTCTTTAATGTCTTTAATGGGAACCCCTGCCACGTGGTCGATCCCTCAGGAGTCGTCTCATCGTGTATGCTGGCTGACCGTCGATGACATGGGGGATGGACCTAGAAAGAGAAGACAAAGGACTGTGAGTCAAGGGCTTAATTTTGGACACATGAAAAGTAGGGTGAACACGGAGGGTACGGGGTAACAGTAGGTGACGAGCAGTGAGACTAAGGGCTCTAGAAATGGGGAAAGGACCAATGAAACGGGAGGGAAGTTTGCGGGATTCCGCCCAGAGGGGCAGGTCCCGTGTGGACAACCATACCCTCTGCCCGACCCAATAGCGGGGAGTCCAGAGCTTATCGACGATACCTGGACGATACCTGGAGGTGGTCTAGAGAAGAGCTGCCCGAGCTCTTTTCCAGGTACGCCGAAAGTGGCGGAAAGACATCTGGGCTGAGGGTATGGTGACCTCAACTTCTTCCTCTGGGAAGAGCAGAGGCTGATACAGTCATGCAGGCACCAGAAACGTTGTCGGAGGAAAGCCAGGGTATGACGAGCCCCAGGATAACAGGTATGCCTAGAGGAGTCAGCCCCTTCCAGGACCTGAGGCTGGGCGGAATCAGGAACGAACATACGGTAGGGTGGGCCTCCCCCGGCTGGGAATTTTGTGACTTGCAGAGGAGAGCTTCAATACACCAAACAACCGAAGCCGCCAAACATGAGGCAGGGAGGATGGTCTCAGATTCAGAGGGAGTGGCAGTGGAATTGTATAGATGGGAGAGAGGTTCCGGCATCACGTTTTTGAACCCTGGGCGGTAGGAGATGGTGAAATTGAACCTGGCAAATAACAAGGCTCAACGAGCTTGCCTTGGGTTGAGGCACTTGGCAGTGTGGCGGTTTTCTAAATTCGTATGGTCAGTCCATACCAAAAATGGATGTTCCGCCCCTTCCAGCCAGTGCCTCCACAGCTATCTTAACCACTAGGAGTTGCCGGTTCCCAATGTCATAGTTCTTTTTAAAATTGTATTTAACTAGGCAAGTCAGTTAAGAACAAATTCTTATTTTCAATGATGGTCTAGGAACAGTGGGTTAACTGCCTGTTCAGGGGCAGAACGACAGATGTGTACCTTGTCAGCTCGGAGATTTGACCTTGCAACCTTCCGGTTACTAGTCCAACGCTCTAACCACTAGGCTACCCTGCTGCCCAATAGTTCCTCTCCTCATGGTTGAGATGATGTGACATGAAGGCACAGGGATGAAGCTTCTGGTCCTGGACGGATCGCTGGGAAAGGACGGCCCTTAGTCCCACATCGGAAACGTCAACCTCTCTATGTTCGACAGGTCATTCAGTGCTTCCTGGAAAATCAACTTAATCAACGAGTCGGGTTCAGATGAATGAGGATGGAGGCAGTAGTGAATCGCTGCTTTAGATCCCCAAAAGCCTTGTCCGCTGCTTGTGACCATGTGAATGGTAGCTTGGGAGAGGTGAGTGCAGAGAGGGGGGCCACCAGGTTGCTGTAGCCCCGAAGGAATCGGCAGTAGAAATTAGCAAACCCCAGAAACCGTTGTACCTGAACCCTGGACGTGGGCTGGGGCCAATCCACCACCGCTATCACCTTTTCTGGGTTCATCTGAACATTCCCTTCAGTGATGATGTGTCCCAGAAAGGGGATAGTGGAGCGGTGGAACTCAGACTTCTCAGCTTTTACAAACAACTGATTTTCCAGGAAGCACTTAAGGACCTGTCGAACATGGAGAATGTGTTCCTGTGCAGAACGAGAGAAAACCATGATGTCGTCGATGTAGACAAAAACAAAATGATTCAACATGTCCCGGAGCACATCGTTGACCAGGGCCTGGAAGACAGCGGGTGCATTGATGAGTCCAAACGGCATGACCAGGTACTGATAGTGTCCACTGGCAGTGTTGAAAGCAGTCTTCCACTCGTCTCCTTCGCGTATCCGCACAAGTTGGTAGCCGTTCAGAAGGTCCAGTTTGGAAAAGATGGTAGTCCCTTGAAGAGGTTTGAAAGCCGAGGAGAGGAGTGGTAGAGGGTACTGATTTTTGATCGTAATGTCATTGACGCCCCGGTAATCAATGCATGGACGCAGGGTCTTGTCCTTCCCCACAAAGAAGAATCCTGCGCCAGCAGGAGAGGCAGAAGGATGAATGCTCCCAACAGCCAGAGAGTCCTCGATGTACTCCTCCATAGCCTTGGACTCAGGATGAGACAGGGAATATAGCCGGTCTCGAGGTTGTGTGGTGCCCGGGAGGAGGTCAATAGCACAATCGTAAGGATGATGTGGAGGAAGGGAGGTAGCACGAGCCTTGCTGAAAACCTCCAGGAGGTCATGGTACTCCAGTCAATATTGTGGTTGTGTTTCTGGAGCCAAGGAAATCCCAAAACAATACGTATGTGGGGAGACTCAATGAACAGAAGCTGTATTGAATCTGTGGTTTCCATATACCGCTTATTAACTTGTTATGGCTGCAATCCCGATATCGGGATAAGTGTCATCAACAACCGCTGAATACAATAAATATTACTATATATATTTATATTCATGAAATCACAAGTGCAATATAGGAAAACACAGTTTAGCCTTTTGTTAATCCACCTGTCGTGTCAGATTTTGAAATTATGCTTTACAGCGAAAGCTATCCAAGCATTTGTGTAAGTTTATCGATCGCACGATAAAACATTAAGTACACTTAGCATCTGGTAGCTCGGTCACGAAAATCAGAAAAGCAATCAAATGAATTGTTTACCTTTGATGATCTTCGGATGTTTTCACTCACGAGGCTCCCAGTTAAACAACAAATGTTCCTTTTGTTCCATAAAGATTATTTTTTGATCCAAAATACCTCAGTTTGTTTGTTGCGTTATGTTCAGAAATCCAAAGGAAAGAGCGGTCACGACAACACAGCTGGCCATTTACAATCGGCACCCTTTCATCCAAGCTACTCAATACTGCCCCTGCAGCCATAAAAAGTTCAAACGTGAGAGCACGTTTTTTGTTGTTTATCTCCGGTAAAGACAATAACGATTCTCCGTCTTAAATTGTATAGTTTATTTACGTGTTAGGGTACCTGAGGTTGGATTATTATTAATGTTGTTTGACTTGTTTGGAGAAGTTTGTAGGCCAAATTTGGGATTAATTTTGTATGCATTTTGAAGGAGGGAAACCAGTGGATTATTGAATGAAGCACGCCAGCTAAACTGAGTTTTTGGGGATATAAAGAAGAACTTTATCGAACAAAAGGACCATTTCTGATGTAGCTGGGGCCTTTTGGAGTGCCAACAGAAGAAGATCTTCAAAGGTAAGGCATTTATTCTAGCGCTATTTCTGACTTTCGTGGCGCACCTGCCTGGTTGAAAAAGTGTTTTCATGCTTTTGTATGCGGGGCGCTGTCCTCAGATAATCGCATGGTATGCTTTCACCGTAAAGCCTTTTTGAAATCTGACACAGCGGCTGAATTAACAAGAAGTTAGGCATTATTTGGATATGACACATGTATTTTCATGAATGTTAAATATTTATATTTCTGTCATTTGAATTTAGTGCACTGCAATTTCATCGGGTGTTGTCGAGGTGGGTCGCTAGTGCCAGAAAGGTTAATGAAACTGTGCTGTGCGTGACTCTTCAAATGGAGCAGCAGTCTAGTGCCCTGGCATACATGCGAAGAGGAGTTGAGTCAATGAGTACCCAGAGAGATTTAGACTGGTCTCCCCACAGCAAGATCACATAAAAAGGAGTTTGGTAATGGGTATTAGAGGGTTCCCAGTCAGGCTCACCAGTGTACTTGTACCTACTAAGGATTCAGGTCTCTTCACTGGGTAGGTGGCTATGTAATGCCCTACAGCACCACAATACAGACAACTATTGGAGCTTAACCTGCGTGAACTTTCCCTAGTCTATAATCTAATTCTTCCCAGTTGCATAGGTTCTGGTGTATCCAACTCACCCGTCGTCGATGATTCTTGAGGGAGCTCGGCTGGCCTTAAATCCTCTCTGAAAAACAGCCTTCGGGGACTTCCGGATTCCTTCGGAGGTGAGCGAGCCGCAGCGGACGGACTAGTGTGACCTAGGCCAGACCTTCTCTCACTCCTGCGTTCCCATAGACGTCCATCAATCCTAATGGTGAGGGCGATCGAGGAATCGATCGCCTAATGGCGAGGGAATCGAGGAACTCCTGAGTGGCAAGCTCATCTTTCATCACCGAATAGGGAATCTGGATACCAGGCACTCTCGGCAACCAACATGTGAAAGTCTACAGCGTAGTCTGCCACACTACGGGAGTCTTGACGTAATTCAAGTCGTATCCAGGCTGCCTCTCTCCCGGATACCGGACAATCGAAAACCTTCCTCACCTCTGCCATGAAGTCTTCCAGATCACAACAAATAGCGGATTGTTGCTCCCAAACTGCCATAGCCCAGGAGAGCGCCCTTCCCGACATTAGCATAATAATATACCCTATCTTTGACCAGTCCGAAGGGAACGAAGATGTCTGCAGCTCAAAAATGAGGGAGCACTGAGAAATGAATCCCCAGCAGGTTCCAGGATCCCCAGAATATCGCTCCGGAGGTGGTATGCGGGGTTCTCAGGTTGCCGGGGTTGTACAAACCCACCACTAATAGTAAAAAGATTACTGGGTGGTTGGGGGGTCTCAGAGGTGGCGGACTGCCTATGAGCTAACTCCCTGATTTGCTCTGTAATAGCCTTGAACCCTTGGTCGTGGCATTCCATCAGGGAACAAAGCCCTTCCAAAATCTCCAGCAGTAGGACCTCATGCCTCCCAATGGTGGCTTCCTGCAGGTAGACAGCGTGGCGGAGTTGGTCCAAGTCTTCTAGGTCTGCCATGGCCAGTTTGTACTATATGGGCACAGGGTGAGACCCAGATGCAGACACGAGAGGTAGATGGTCGAGTTTGATATTTATTATAATCCAAGTGTCAGGCAGGAGAACGGTCGTGGACAGGCAAAAGATCATAAACAAGGTCAGAGTCCAGGAGGTACATAGCGGCAGGCAGGCTCGAGGTCAGGGCACACAGTATGGTCAGGCAGGCGGCGTCAGAGTCAAGGCAGGCAAGGGTCAAATCCGGGAGAACTAGCAACAGAGAGATAAGAAAAAGCAGGCACACGGAAAAACACACTTGCTGACTTGACAAGACAAGCCGAACTGGCAACAGACAAAAAGGGAACACCAGAATAAATACCCATGGACTAATGGGGAAAACCGGTGACACCTGGAGGTGGGTGGAGACTATGTTATTTCATAGTTTTGATCTCATCACTTTTATTATGCAATGTAGAAAATAGTAAAATTAAGAAAAACCTTTGAATGAGTAGGTGTGTCCAAACGTTTTACTGGTATTGCATATGTCTCTAACATGGTCATACATTTGGCAGGAGGTTAGGAAGTGAAGCTCAATTTCCACCTCATTTTGTGGGCAGTCTACACATGACCTGTTTTCTCTTGGGAGTCAGGTCTGCCTACGACAAGGCTATGCTCACTGAGTCTGTTCATAGTCAAAGCTTTCCTTAATTTTGGGTCAGTCACAGTGGTCAGGTATTCTGCCACTGTGTACTTTCTGTTTAGAGCCAAATAGCATTCTAATTTGCAAAAAAAATGTTGTTAATTCTTTCCAATGTGTTAAGCAATGATTGTTTTGTTTTCCCATGATTTGTTTGAGTCTATATATGTTTCTGTATTGTCTCTCTCTCTCACTTTTCTCTCTCTCTGTCCTTTCTCTCTCCCCTCTCCTCTCTGCCTCTCTCACTCCTCCTGCTCCTCACTATCCCACCATCTCTCTCTCTTTCCAACACTTCTCCCCCTCCTCTCTCTTATTACCTCCCCTGCTTTCTCTCCCCCTCCTACCTCTATCTCCCCCTCCTCTCTCTCTTTCTCTCTCCCCCTCTCTCTGCCAGTAATGGTCTGACAGGGGAAGTGGGTCATTAAGCCATGTCCCTTCTGCCCAAGTGTGTTAAATCTGACACTCTGTTTTCATTGGAGAGTGCTTTGGCTGTACCCTCTCTCTCCTTCACTTCATCCCTCTATCACTCTATCCCTCTCTCTCTTTTTCTCTGTCCCCTCCCTCTCTTTCTCTCTCCTCCGTTCCCACTCCTTCCTTCCCCTGTTTTCTTTTGCTCCCTTGACCTCTCTCAATGCCAAGATATACACTCTCTTTCATTCTGTAGCTTTCAGATTCCACAACCTGAAGTCTGTTTCTCTCTCTCACCTAGACAGCCCTGTCACTGTCATTAACAGTGTCTGTGTTTGTCTGATGAAGTTACATAGTAGTTACACATTTTAAAGAAATCTGAAATTAGAAGAGTGAGAGTGGGAGTGAGAAAGAAAGATAGATATTTCTGTGGGAAAATTCATATGGGTCTGTTCAGACTGGCACATTGCCCGAGTGTCTGGCCTCAGAGTCACACACACATGCACACGAACACATACACACCAAACACACACACACACACACACTTTTACAGGTACATTTTTTCTCTTGTTTTCACTTTTTGATTTCGAGGTTGGTTCTGTTTTAAGTGTGGACGCACATTGATTGGAATCATCCTCGTTGGTCAGGATGTGTTGCACCTGTCTCCTCATTAATCAGTCGTTGGCTTCACCTGTGCTTAAAGCAGTAGAGCCAATGCTCCAGTTGACATGAGAGGTATTGGAAGTGCTTTACAGCTGGGAAAACAAAGCCTTATATCTTGTGTTCTTCCCTTTGGTTAGCTCCACCTTCTTTTTGAACCCCATATTAGAAAATGGGTTTCTATTTCAGTTTGGCTTTTTGGGGCAAATTTTGCTGGGCACCCACGGTGGGTGTCTTTTAGGAACCCGTTTCTTGTTGCTAGCCAGATTACAGTGGTCACCCCCATGAGTGTCTATGAGAACCCCTCCTAAAGCTCCTTTTGTTTCATTTTGGTGCTTGTCTGTGACTTATCTGTTGGTCTTAGTGGGAACGTAACACACGCACATAAACAAACACCACTGTTCAAAAGTTTGGAGTCACGTAGAAATGTCCTTATTTTTGAAAGAAAATCTATTTTTTGGTCTATTAAAATAACATAAAATTGATCAGAAATACAGCGTAGACATTGTTAATGTTGTAAATTTATATTGTAGCTGGAAACGTCTGATTTTGAATGGAATATCTACATGGGCGTACAGAGGCCCATTACCAACAACCATCACTCCTGTGTTCCAATGGCACGTTGTGTTAGCTAATCCAAGTTTATCATTTTAAAAGGCTAATTGATCATTAGAAAAACCCTTTTGCAATTATGTTAGCACAGCTGAAAATTGCTGTGCTGATTAAAGAAGCGATACAACTGGCCTTCGTTAGACTAGTTAAGTATCTGGAGCATCAGCATTTGTGGGTTCGATTACAGGCTCAAAATGTCCAGAAACAAATAACTTTCTTCTGAAACTCGTCAGTCTATTCTTGTTCTGAGAAATGAAGGAAATTCCATGTGAGAAATTGGCAAGAAACTGAAGATCTCGTACAACGCTGTGTACTACTCCCTTCAAAGAACAGCGCAAATGGTCTCTAACTAGAATAGAAAGAGGAGTGGGAGGCCCCGGTGCATAACTGAGCAAGAGGACAAGTACATTTGAGTGTGTAGTTAGAGAAACAGAAGATTCAAGTCCTCAACTGGCAGCTTCACTAAATAGTACCCGCAAAACACCAGTCTCAACATCAACAGTGAAGAGGCGATTTCCAATTTGAATAATTCAACTAAACTTAGATCTAATCACCAATGGTAAGTAAAGGAGGAGGATTAAAAACAAGAAATCTGGTTGAAGAGAAAGAGAGAGGGTTCTCCAACGTTCTCCAATGAGGAACTTCAGCTAAAAGAGCTAAGAACAGTACTTCCCTAAACTCTCATTCTACCACTAACTTCCACTATTTATTTGGAGTTTATTTTGTTGTTACGGTATAGGTCCACAACAGCGGAGATTCTGAAAACAATGTCCAAGTGTTCAACCCTCTTTCAGCTGGACAATTGGCAGTTTCTGAAGAGATCTGTGTTGATAAACATTTACCCAAGTAACAGCCCATCTAGTTGTGCATTGTGGGAGAAATGTGTCTCTGTAAATTTATGCATAGGGCCTATAGTGCATGCGTGTTCATGATTCTCTGTGTGTTTTCAATGGGTGCAGAATTCTCAATTAATTTTGTGTCCTGATGATTGCTATATGAAAAGCTCTTCTCTCCAAACACCTGTCTGTCTGACTGTCTTGTTTGCATTCCCACACCATGCAAATGACTGTGTTAACTGTTCTGTCTCATTTATTACATGAGAGCCATGGGGAAGCGGTTAGGGTTTGTTCTGTAGAAGGAGACAAACCCCGTTTCCATAGTGATCAGTGTCTTAGCTCTGACCCTCAGGCCCAGCTTTAACAGAGCTTTTTAACCCACTCTCTCCTTATGTTAGGGGTACCAGGTTTCTCTCTGCTGCGTGCCAAGACTTGCATGTTTTTAATAGACAGATTGAATTACTATCCAAATTTAGGCTCAGGCCCTAACTTAGACTTGGACGGGCACACACACTATGCATGTCTGTCTGTCTGTCTGTCTGTCTGTCTGTGGCTCTCTGAACTGAACATCCAGGCCCTGTTCTGGTTCTAATGACAGCTGGTCAAACAATAAGAGGATAACAACTCTTCTTATGAATGAGCAGGGATGAAGCTAGGCCTTCAGCATTCTTACTCTCCTGTCCCCTGCCAATCACACATACACTCATGCACGCACACATGCACACACACACACACACACACACACAAACACACACACACACACACACACACACGCACACACATACACACGTGCGCACACATGTGAGCACACACGCAATCCTCCTCCATTACAAATCATCTATTAGACGCCCTCCACTCCAATGGCTGTTAATCATATTATCTGGAATCCCTTGCACTTAAATCCATAACTGCTGTGTGTATTAATCGCAGGGAAAATCTCGTTATCAAGTCTATATTAATTAAAGCCATCTGCTGCCGATGGGGTGAGACTGAGGATAAAAGGTTGTGTGGGTGTGTTATAGGATGGGGATAGATAGAGGCATAGGGTAATGGATGTAACAAGCTTGACTTTTTATGTCGGAAGGAGTTATTTGTGTGTGTGTTTTGTTAGATAGTTAGAGATCGAAAGAGATGGTTGGAAGAGAGTGATATTATTTCTATGTGGGTGTTCAGAACACTTTGCGGCCCCTCTATCAGCCAATAGAAAAATGTTTTATCCTGGATGAATTCTTCATTGATTGGCTACCTTGATTCCTGTGTGAAATTGACTCATGTTACACAGACAAAGGTGAACCTCAGGACAACCCTCCATTAGTTTCTACCTGCATCATTGTGTTATTATCGCCACGTGTTCTAATCCTTGTCGTTAGAGCTACGCAGGCATTCATAACCTCCCTCTGTGACAGCCACACCCTAGGCCTGTTTCACAACAATCCTCTTTGGCTACTGATCGCTCTCCCATCTGTCTAAGCTGTCAGTTAGCCTCTTAACACACACACACACACACACACACACACACACACACACACACACACACACACACACACACACACACACACACACACAGATAGAAGGCGGATTACGTTTTCCATTGTATTGTCTTCCACCTTCCTTCCACCACACGTGAAGTGTTTGACTGGCCTTATGTGAATGTGCTAGTGAACCACCCTTTTTCATCAAGGGCTAGCCCTAGAGTATGGAGACAAAAAACGCCATGTGGAGTTCAAAACAGAATAATATTGAACTCAGCAATATTCAAAAAAGGAAACGCTGTTATGTTTTAATATGCTGCTTTTCCGGAAGTACCTTATTGCTTGGAGGCAGGAAGATGCAGAGAGTGAGAGGTGGATCGAGAGAGAGCGAGAGTGTGAAAGAAAAGAGAAAATGAAGAACAGAACACTGTACTGTATATAGCCTAGCATCCCAGATCTATCCATCTCTACCCTCTCTCTTTTGACACCCCTCCCTTCTTCTCACCCTTCCTTCATGTTTTCAACTTCAAGGCAGCAAAAACATGTCAGTGTGCCTGGGGGCGTAATCTTGGGCGGCCGATGCTTCACTCTGACACACACACACACGCACGCACGTACGCACACACACACACACATTGAATGACAGCTGATCAGGGGAACCTGCCAAATGCCCTATTCTCCTCCTTTCTCTCCCTCTCTCATCTCAACACTCATCTCATTTATCCATTATTATTATTTTCTTTTTTCCTGTTCTCGTCTTTTGCGTCAGGCAGTGAAGCAGCCACCTGCGCTATGCTCTGGCTCAGTTAGTTGAACTGTCGCCTCGGGGGCCT
>NC_088415.1:17831232-17836232 GCF_034236695.1 Oncorhynchus nerka
TCTGTCTATCTCTGGCCTTTTATCAATTAGATTTGCTCACCTCCTGCGTCCTCTCTCACATCCTGTGCCCTCTCCTCCGTCCTCTCTCACCTCCTTTTGAAAAAGGTCAAAGTTAATCGAGGTGAGATGGCGAGGAGAGTGACTGTGGATGGAAATGTGCTTACTTGAAATGAGACGTACCTTCACCACGCGTGTCATTAGGCAAATTATCTTTACAGGGGAGATCCCAACATAAATTACCTTAGAGAGGTGGATCCCGAAATAAATTACCTTAGCGGGGTGGATCCCAAAATAAATTATCTTTAGAGGGGTGGATCCCAAAATAAATTATCTTTAGAAGGGTGGATCCCAAAATAAATTATCTTTAGAGGGGTGGAACCCAAAATAAATTACCTTTAGAGGGGTGGATCCCAAAATAAATTATCTTTAGAGGGGTGGAACCCAAAATAAATTACCTTTAGAGGGGTGGATCCCAAAATAAATTACCTTTAGAGGGGTGGATCCCAAAATAAATTATCTTTAGAGGGGTGGAACCCAAAATAAATTACCTTTAGAGGGGTGGATCCCAAAATAAATTACCTTTAGAGGGGTGGATCCCAAAATAAATTACCTTTAGAGGGGTGGATCCCAAAATAAATTACCTTTAGAGGGGTGGATCCCAAAATAAATTACCTTTAGAGGGGTGGATCCCAAAATAAACGTGGAAAGTGATCAAAACAAATGTGCAAGACATTTTATAGATAACACAATAAGTAGCAAATGTGCATGTTTTTCTCCTCTGACAAAACTTAAGCTACACTTGTGTTTCCTCGCCCAAAAAAAACTATAGAGGAGAGGAGGACACTCTTCTGTTTGCCTACTAACGAATTGACACACTCGTCGACCACTCAACCACTTGAGTGGAGGAGAAAGGATGGAGGAGAGAGGACCGAGGACGGACTTTTGTCCAAACGAGAAAACCCCTCTTTTTTTCTTTATCTCTCCAGATTATTTGTCTGTCTGTCTGTCTGTCTGTCTGTCTGTCTGTCTGTCTGTCTGTCTGTCTGTCTGTCTCTCTCTCTCTCTCTCTCTCTCTCTCTCTCTCTCTCTCTCTCTCTCTCTCTCTCTCTCTCCTTCTGTCTATCTCTGTCTCTATTTATCTCTCCAGACTCCTACCACACACAGGAAGTGAAAGTGAGGCTTCCTCTTCCTCTATGTAGTAATAAAGGGAACATAGCCTTGGGGTGGAGGGGTCTCTCAGCATCCTCTTCCTCTATGTAGTACTGGAGGGAACACAGCCTTGGGGTGGGGTTGGGGGGGTGGAGGGGTTTCTCACGTGAGGATCAGCGTAAGTGAACTGATTGAAACTGAAATTAGTGCCAAAATGACTGTCACACATACACACTGGTTCTCACTAGTTTAACACTGGTCCAAATCTGAGGTCAAGGGCAAACCATTCAGTCATAAGAGGATATCTTTCCAGGTTGGTGTTCTATGCTGGTTGAATGATGGTGTTCAGTACGTACAATTGAAGCTTCCAATTAAACGTTATATATTCCTTGACACACACCTCTTCTTTTGAACACACACACACATGCATGCAATCACACACATACACACACACGCGCGCGCGCGCACGCACGCACGCACACACACACACACGCAGGGTGGGTCTATTCAGTAAAAGGACACCATGGCTGTGTTTAATTATATTCCATCACCTCTCCCTCTGTAATAGGACACACAGATAGCATTCCATCACCTCTCCCTCTGTAATAGGACACACAGCTAGCATTCCATCACCTCTCCCTCTGTAATAGGACACACAGATAGCATTCCATCACCTCTCCCTCTGTAATAGGACACACAGATAGCATTCCATCACCTCTCCCTCTGTAATAGGACACACAGATAGCATTCCATCACCTCTCCCTCTGTAATAGGACACACAGATAGCATTCCATCACCTCTCCCTCTGTAATAGGACACATAGCTAGCATTCCATCACCTCTCCCTCTGTAATAGGATACACATATAGCATTCCATCACCTCTCCCTCTGTAATAGGACACACAGATAGCATTCCATCACCTCTCCCTCTGTAATAGGACACATAGCTAGCATTCCATCACCTCTCCCTCTGTAATAGGACACATAGCTAGCATTCCATCACCTCTCCCTCTGTAATAGGACACACAGATAGCATTCCATCACCTCTCCCTCTGTAATAGGACACATAGCTAGCATTCCATCACCTCTCCCTCTGTAATAGGACACATAGCTAGCATTCCATCACCTCTCCCTCTGTAAAAGGACACATAGCTGGCATTCCATCACCTCTCCCTCTGTAATAGGACACACAGATAGCATTCCATCACCTCTCCCTCTGTAATAGGACACATAGCTAGCATTCCATCACCTCTCCCTCTGTAATAGGACACATAGCTAGCATTCCATCACCTCTCCCTCTGTAATAGGACACACAGATAGCATTCCATCACCTCTCCCTCTGTAATAGGACACACAGATAGCATTCCATCACCTCTCCCTCTGTAATAGGACACATAGCTAGCATTCCATCACCTCTCCCTCTGTAATAGGATACACATATAGCATTCCATCACCTCTCCCTCTGTAATAGGACACACAGATAGCATTCCATCACCTCTCCCTCTGTAATAGGACACATAGCTAGCATTCCATCACCTCTCCCTCTGTAATAGGACACATAGCTAGCATTCCATCACCTCTCCCTCTGTAATAGGACACACAGATAGCATTCCATCACCTCTCCCTCTGTAATAGGACACATAGCTAGCATTCCATCACCTCTCCCTCTGTAATAGGACACATAGCTAGCATTCCATCACCTCTCCCTCTGTAAAAGGACACATAGCTGGCATTCCATCACCTCTCCCTCTGTAATAGGACACACAGATAGCATTCCATCACCTCTCCCTCTGTAATAGGACACATAGCTAGCATTCCATCACCTCTCCCTCTGTAATAGGACACATAGCTAGCATTCCATCACCTCTCCCTCTGTAATAGGACACACAGATAGCATTCCATCACCTCTCCCTCTGTAATAGGACACATAGCTAGCATTCCATCACCTCTCCCTCTGTAATAGGACACATAGCTAGCATTCCATCACCTCTCCCTCTGTAATAGGACACATAGCTGGCATTACATCACCTCTCCCTCTGTAATAGGACACATAGCTAGCATTCCATCACCTCTCCCTCTGTAATAGGACACATAGCTAGCATTACATCATTCAGCAAAAAATAAAATGATCATATTCTATAATGTGGGGTGCAGAGACTGACCTACCAATCAGAATCCTTCTGGACTGGTCAGAACCTGATTTCACAAAACCAGCTGACAAAAATGTGATCTTCTTTATTTCTGAAACTTCAACTTCCCTTTTTTATTTTAAGTCCAGTCATTTCAATGAACTGTCCTCCACCCCTCCTTGGTTCTCCTCTCATCTAACAATTTCTGCTTTGTCACTCTTTCTAGTCGTTCATATGCTCCCCTCCTCCTCTGGTCCCTCTCCCTGTCCTGTGAGAACCGGTCTGGAGAAACACACAAATGTGCTCAGCATTTATTTTTTAAATTTCCACTGAAACTACAGTCTGGGGACGGTGAGCACGAGTTTCGATGTGGTAATGTCCGTTAACGGTCGTGCGTCTCCTGGTGAGTCAGTACGACAAATAGAGGAAGAGGTCAGAAGAAGATGAAACAAAGGAGAAGACTGACAACGGACAAGGCCTCCCTAATTTAGATTCAGAAAAAATTGTCTGGTTCTACGTACATATGTGTAAATGTATCTTGCATGTTTAGACATACAGACGTAGAAACCAGACTGTCAGATGTTATTGTGGGTCAGAAAAGTAGTTGGTAAACCAGGCGAGGCAGTCATTTTAGAAACCAAGGCTGTCGAGTCTGCCAATAAGAATGTTGAGATTGACAGAGTCGAAAGCCTTGGCCAGGTCGATGAATACGGCTGCACAGTAATGTCTCTTATCGATGGCGGTTACGATGTCGTTTAGAACCTTGAGCGTGGCTGAGGTGCACCCATGACCAGCTCTGAAACCAGATTGCATAGCGGAGAAGGTATGGTGGGATTCAAAATGGTCAGTAATCTGTTTGTTACCTTGGCTTTCGAAGACCTTAGAAAGACAGGGTAGGATAGATATAGGTCTATAGCAGTTTGGGTCTATAGTGTCACCCAGCTTTCCAATCTTATGGAATCTCAGAAGATACTAAAGAGAGGTTGAACAGGCTAGTAATAGGGGTTGCAACAATTTCGGCAGATCATTTTAGAAAGAGAGGGTCCAGATTGTCTAGCCCGGCTGATTTGTAGGGGTCCAGATTTTGCAGCTCTTTCAGAACATCGGCTATCTGGATTTGGGTAAAGGAGAAATGGTGGGGGCTTTGGCGGGTTGCCATGGAGGGTGCCGGGCAGTTGACAGGGGTAGGGATAGCCATGAGGAAAGCATGGCCAGCCGTAGAGAAATGCTTTTTGAAATTCTCAATTATAGTGGATTTATCGGTGGTGACAATGTTTCCTAGCATCAGAGCAGTGGGCAGCTGGGAGGACGTGCTCTTATTCCCCATGGACTTTACATTGTCCCTGAACTTTCTTTGAGTTAGTACTACATGATGCAAATTTCTGTTTGAGAAAGCTTGCCTTAGCTTTTCTAACTGCCTGTGTATATTTGTTCCTAACTTCCCTGAAAATGCATGCTATTCAACCGATCCCTGCCCGCACCTGCTTGCCCGTCCAGCATCACTACTCTGGACGGCTCTGACTTAGAATACGTGGACAACTACAAATACTTAGGTGTCTGGTTAGACTGTAAACTCTCCTTCCAGGCTCATATTAAGCATCTCCAATCCACAATTAAATCTAGAATTGGCTTCCTATATTGCAACAAAGCATCCTTCACTCATGCTGCCAAACATACCATCGTAAAACTGACCATCCTACCGATCCTCGACTTCGGTGATGTC
>NC_088415.1:17846232-17851232 GCF_034236695.1 Oncorhynchus nerka
TGTGGCAACCAAGGACAGGCGATTTTCACACGCTACGCGCTTCAGCAGTTCTGTTCTGTGAGCTTTTGTGTCCTACCACTTCGCGGCTGAGTCCGGAATGTAAACTGAACAAAAATAGAAATGCAACATGTAAAGTGTTGTTTCCCATTGTTGTTTCCCATTGTTTTTCATGAGCTGAAATGTAGATCCCAGAAATGTTCCAAATGCACAACAAGCTTATTTCTCTCAAATTGTGTGCACAAACTTGTAAGCATTTCTCCTTTGCCAAGATAATCCATCAATCGGACAGGTGTGGCATATAAAGAAGCTGATTGAACAGCATGATCATTACACAGGTGCACCTTGTCCTGGGAACAATAAAAGGCCACTCTAAAATGTGACATTTTGTAACACAATATAATGCCACAGCGTTCTCAAGTTTTACTAAGCTATATGGAATTGTTTTAAGAAGGATACCAAGGATCATTTTGCTCTTTCATTTTGAATTTGAAGACCCCTTGAAGTATCAAAAAAAATACAAATTACTTGATGAAACATTATTTTTGTCCTACCTGCTATTAGATAATACAAATGCATTACATAACAGATTCACTACATGGAACAACAGACAGTCCCCCCCCAAAAAAAAAATCCAAAGGAAGTTTGTTCTGAAGTGTATGTCCTGTATCTGAGAGATATAAAATACTACATTTCACAATGTATTTGACCCCTTCATTTTGAGCTCTAAACAGTCACCATATACAGTAAAATCCCATAAATGTTTTCAACTGGTGCCGGGGACTATTTGATGAGTCTTGTGAGGCCTGTGCGCACCCTAGAGCAAAACAACCAACATGTGTTTAGAGAGTCTCACCTTTCCATAGAGGGGTCAAATTAGTCTGTAGCCCATACTGTTTGGACACTACCTACAGAAGTTGGCAGATTGGCCATACCAACTTCAGACGAGTCCCGAGACGCTGGTGGGGGATGTAGAGCCAAACGAGGAACACCGCCATGCCCATGAGTGTCACATCTTGCCATAGGGGCGTAGTTTGTAGGGAAAACTGTTCAGACGCTACATACATTTTGTGAGAAGACCAATTTTTGGGATGTCTCATGGTCTGACAAACACCACTCTACCTCTGTCACCTTTTACCACATATGGGATGTCTCATGGTCTGACAAACACCGCTCTAGCTCTGTCACCTTTCACCACAGATGGGATGTCTCATGGTCTGACAAACACCGCTCTACCTCTGTCACCTTTCACCACAGATGGGATGTCTCATGGTTTGACAAACACCGCTCTAGCTCTGTCACCTTTCACCACAGATGGGATGTCTCATGGTCTGACAAACACCGCTCTACCTCTGTCACCTTTTACCACAGATGCAGAAGTGCGACATATGCAGATGCGGTGGATTGAGACAAATCAATGTAAAAACAGATACAGTATCTCTTGCTTAAACTGACGGATTGTTATGAGGATTTTTTTATTATGCTAATTAAATTTCCGCAGGGGCGTGAAAATCTAGCATCTCACATCACTTCATGATGACAGATGAGAGTGCTACCGGGCAATAGTAATTTATCTTGAAGGAAGTGGGGACAACAGATTGGGCTAGGAAGAGATTGAATATGTCTAGGAAGATATTGGGCTAGGAAGAGATTGAATAACACTCCAGCCAGCTGATCTGCACATGCTCTGATGATGTGGCTATGTATGCCGTCTGGGCCAGCCGCCTTGCGAGGGCTGACACGCTTAAATTACTTACTCACGTCGGAAATGGAGAACAAGAGCTCACAGTCCTCGTGAGTGGCGGTGGCCCGTAATGGCGGCACAATTTTTTCCTCGATGTTGGCGAAGAAGGTGTCTAGTTTGTCTGGGAACAAGGAGTCGGTGTTCTTTTTAATCCATGATTGTCTGCTGTGCCTGCCAAATTCACATTGTGTCTGAGACGTTGAATTGTGACTTCACTTTGTCCCTGTACTGACATTTTGCCTGGTTGATTGCCTTACAGAGGGCATAGCTGGACTGTTTGTACTCGTCCATGTTCCCAGTCACCTTTCCATGGTTAAATGAGGTGGTTCATGCTTTCAGTGTTAAGCTAATGTTTTACCCGGAACATGTCTCAGTCCGCTTGATCCAAACAATCTTGATGCATACATTCCTATTGGTTAGACCAATGTTGAACAGTCCTTACCCCTTATACTTCCTGTTAATGTTTCTACCTATACGAAGGGAGTCAGAATGGAGGCGTGGTCTGATTTGACAAAGAGAGGGCGGGGGAGGGCTTTGTAGCCGCGCCAGAAGGGAAGCAGGAATGGCGAAGAAGTCTTGATGAGCAAGTAGCTTAGGCAATGTGTTGATACAATTTTGGTAGAAGTCCAGTGTAGTTCCTTGAGAACTGTTGTGGTGTTGGCTTGAGGGGGAATATATGATGACGAAAGAGAATTTTCTCGGGGGGTGATGCGGTCTGCATTTGATAGTGGGGTAATCCAGATCGGGAGAACAAAAGGACTTGAGTTCTTGTACGTTACCACACCATGAGTAGTTAATCATGAAACATACACCTCCGCCTTTATTTTTCCCAGAGAGTTCTTTCTTCCTGTCACAACGATGTACGGAGATCCCCGCTGGCTGTATGGACGGGGACAATGGACAACGATAATATACATGGAGAGGGCCATGATTCCGTAAAACATAGTACAGTTGAAGTCAGAAGTTTACATACACTTAGGTTGGAGTCATTAAAACTTGTTTTTCAACAACTCCACAAATTGTTGATAATTAACAAACTGTAGTTTTGGCAAGTTGGTTAGGACATATACGTTGTGCATGACACAAGTAATTTTTCCAACAAATGTTAACAGACAGAAAATTTCACTTATAATGAACTGTATCACAATTCCAGTGGGTCAGAAGTTTAAATACACTAAGATAACTGTGCCTTTAAACAGCTTGGTAAATTCCAGAAAGTGATGTTATGACTTTAGAAGTTTCTGATAGGCTAATTGACATAATTTGAGTCAATTGGAGGTGTACCTGTGGATGTATTTGAAGGGCTACCTTCAAACACAGTGCCTCTTTGCTTGACATCATGGGAAAATCAAAAGAAATCAGCCAAGACCTCAGAAAAAAATTGTAGACCTCCACAAGACTGGTTCATCCTTGGGAGCAATTTCCAAATGCCTGAAGGTACCATATTAGCTGGCTACGTCCCTTCTGTCTTCAAGAGAGCGAGAGTTGCACCCCTTCTGAAAAAACCTACACTCGATCCCTCCGATGTCAACAACTACAGACCAGTATCCCTTCTTTCTTTTCTCTCCAAAACTCTTGAACGTGCCGTCCTTGGCCAGCTCTCCCGCTATCTCTCTCAGAATGACCTTCTTGATCCAAATCAGTCAGGTTTCAAGACTAGTCATTCAACTGAGACTGCTCTTCTCTGTATCACGGAGGCCCTCCGCACTGCTAAAGCTAACTCTCTCTCCTCTGCTCTCATCCTTCTAGACCTATCGGCTGCCTTCGATACTGTGAACCATCAGATCCTCCTCTCCACCCTCTCCGAATTGGGCATCTCCGGCGCGGCCCACGCTTGGATTGCATCCTACCTGACAGGTCGCTCCTACCAGGTGGCGTGGCGAGAATCTGTCTCCTCACCACGCGCTCTCACCACTGGCGTCCCCCAGGGCTCTGTTCTAGGCCCTCTCCTATTCTCGCTATACACCAAGTCACTTGGCTCTGTCATAACCTCACATGGTCTCTCCTATCATTGCTATGCAGACGACACACAATTAATCTTCTCCTTTCCCCCTTCTGATGACCAGGTGGCGAATCGCATCTCTGCATGTCTGGCAGACATATCAGTGTGGATGACGGATCACCACCTCAAGCTGAACCTCGGCAAGACGGAGCTGCTCTTCCTCCCGGGAAGGACTGCCCATTCCATGATCTCGCCATCACGGTTGACAACTCCATTGTGTCCTCCTCCCAGAGCGCTAAGAACCTTGGCGTGATCCTGGACAACACCCTGTCGTTCTCAACTAACATCAAGGCGGTGGCCCGTTCTTGTAGGTTCATGCTCTACAACATCCGCAGAGTACGACCCTGCCTCACACAGGAAGCAGCGCAGGTCCTAATCCAGGCACTTGTCATCTCCCGTCTGGATTACTGCAACTCGCTGTTGGCTGGGCTCCCTGCCTGTGCCATTAAACCCCTACAACTCATCCAGAACGCCGCAGCCCGTCTGGTGTTCAACCTTCCCAAGTTCTCTCACGTCACCCCGCTCCTCCGCTCTCTCCACTGGCTTCCAGTTGAAGCTCGCATCCGCTACAAGACCATGGTGCTTGCCTACGGAGCTGTGAGGGGAACGGCACCTCAGTACCTCCAGGCTCTGATCAGGCCCTACACCCAAACAAGGGCACTGCGTTCATCCACCTCTGGCCTGCTCGCCTCCTTACCACTGAGGAAGTACAGTTCCTGCGCAGCCCAGTCAAAACTGTTCGCTGCTCTGGCCCCCCAATGGTGGAACAAACTCCCTCACGACGCCAGGACAGCGGAGTCAATCACCACCTTCCGGAGACACCTGAAACCCCACCTCTTTCAGGAATACCTAGGATAGGATAAAGTAATCCTTCTCACCCCCCTTAAAATATTTAGATGCACTATTGTAAAGTGGCTGTTCCACTGGATGTCTTAAGGTGAACGCACCAATTTGTAAGTCGCTCTGGATAAGAGCGTCTGCTAAATGACTTAAATGTAAATGTAAATATTCATTTGTACAAACAATAGAATGCAAGTCTCTGTCTCCTAGAGATGAACGTACTTTGGTGCGAAAAGTGCAAATCAATCCCAGAACAACAACAACCTTGTGAAGATGATAGAGGAAACAGGTACAAAAGTATCTATGTCCACAGTAAAATGAGTCCTATATCAACATAACCTGAAAGGCCGCTCAGCAAGGAAGAAGCGGCAGCTCCAAAACAGCCATAAAAAAACCAGACTACGGTTTGCAACTGCA
>NC_088415.1:17856232-17903732 GCF_034236695.1 Oncorhynchus nerka
CTGCACACCACCAAGGTGATTTGGTTTGTTCTTGACGTGTTGGGGGATGGGTAATGTATTGCTGCTCAGTGCCAAATAAACACAAATGTATTTCTATTTGTCTTTGTTACTTCTTTTTGATATTTATAAGTCTTATTTTTGTATATATATATATATTTTGTTTTCATGCACGCACACACACGCACGCACGCACACACACACACGCACGCACACACACACGCGCGCACGCACACATCCCATGTTTGTTTGCTGTTGTATTTGTGCTTTTTCCTGTGTGTTCTGTCAGTGTTGTCCGTTTTGTCTTACATTCTTTTGCTATTTCATTTTTTATCCCAGCCCAGTCCTCACAGGAGGCCTTTTGCCTCATCCCAAGCCATCATTGTAAATAATAATTTGTTCTTAATTGACTTGCCTGTTAAATAAAGGTTCAATAAAACACATTTGGGATCTGGTTGGCATCAGATTGAACCAGCAAGACTGAGACATCAGACAGACAGGAGACTTTGCTCTCTATCATACTCACACACTCTTGTCACACTCTGACCATTATTTGCGTTGTTTGTTTCTATGTTTTGTTTGGTCAGGGTGTGATATGAGTGGGCATTCTATGTTGCATGTCTAGTTAGTCTGTTTCTATGTGTTTTGGCCTGATATGGTTCTCAATCAGTGGCAGGTGTTTGTCGTTGTCTCTGATTGGGAACCATATTTAGGTAGCCTGTTTTGTATTGTGGTTCGTGGGTTATTGTCTATGTGATGTTGCATGTTAGCACTCAGTTTTGATAGCGGTCATCTTGTTATTTTGCTTGTTTGGTTAGTGTACTTTGTGTTTTTTCATGTTTCATTAAAAATATGTATTCACATCACGCTGCGCTTTGGTCTCCTCAATACGACGATCGTGACAACTCTCTCAGTGTTGGTTAGGAAACACCAGTTAACTCAAATGCTTATGTACAGTATAGTATAACGCTGTAGTCCCTAGTTGATAGTGTTGTTTATATGTTATTTCCCCAACAGGCTCAATCACTGGGGAAATTGGTTGGTAAACATTACACATCATGCCTGGAGTGTGTATTTGAGTGTGTGTGTATTTGAGTGTGTTTGTATATGTTTTAGTGTATTCCAACACAGCGAGAGGATGCCCAGGTCTACGCTGTCTCATGAGGATTATGGGTAATTTCACCGCATTTGTTTTCATTTTCTCTGTGCATCTTTGTGTGTGTGTGTGTGTGTGTGTGTGTGTGTGTGTGTGTGTGTGTGTGTGTGTGTGCCTCAGAGCATACAGTTGTTAAAACCAACATCAGTGATATATTCACAGCTTCAGTGCAAATATCTGTTGAAATATTTGTTGAAAAATGCCCAGATGCTCTATTAGTTTAGAAACGGAGTGAGAAAAAACTAGCTAATATGTGCATGGAATTGATCATTGGCAACTATGACAAAGAAAAAAGCCATGTGATGCCCAAACCTAAAGTGACTGAAAGCTTAAAATATGATAACATAAGTGCACTAAGGACAAATTCCTGTGTTGCGCAGACTGAGCAATGTTGAGCAGGCTCTCTGGCGGCCCGTTTGGAGCGAGCCAATCAGGCATGAGGGATGTGAACAGGAACTGACATCAAAGGACTGACACTTCCACAATTTACTAGCATGGCCTATTTCCCTGAATACACACACACATACTCTCTTTCATGCACACATAAACACACACACACACACAGAAACATATACACATGCAAACACAGATGCTCAAACATGCAAACATGGACTCGTGCTTGAATGCATGAACACGTACAGTGACCTACAGTATGCACATACATTTGAAGTCATAAGTTTACATACACCTTAGCCAAATACATTTAAACTCAGTTTTCACAATTCCTGACATTTAATCCTATTAAAAATTCCCTGTCTTACGTCAGTTAGGATCACCACTTAATTTTAAGAATGTGAAATGTCAGAATATGAGTAGAGAGAATGATTAATTTCAGCTTTTATTTCTTTCATCACATTCCCAGTGGGTCAGAAGTTTGCACACACAATAAATATTTCAATTGTTTAACTTGGGTCAAATGTTTCGGGTAGCCTTCCACAAGCTTCCCATAAGTTCGGTGAATTTTGGCCCATTCCTCCTGACAGAGCTGGTGTAACTGAATCAGGTTTGTAGGCCTCCATGCTCGCACGCAATTTTTCAGTTCTGCCCACAAATTTTCTATAGGATTAAGGTCAGGGATTTGTGATGGCCACTCCAATACCTTGACTTTGCTGTCCTTAAGCCATTCTGCCACAACTTTGGAAGCCAATTCCCCCTTTGGCCGCCTCTCCTTCCAGTTCTCTGCTGCCATTGACTGGAACTAACTACAAAAATCTCCCTCACTAGCTTTAAGCACCAGCTGTCAGAGCAGCTCACAGATCACTGCACCTGTACATAGCCCATCTATAAATAGCCTAAACAACTACCCTTCCCCTACTATATTTATTTATTTATTTTGCTCCGTTGCACCCCAGTATTTTTACTTTGCACACTCATCTACTGTCAAATCTACCATTCCAGTGTTTTAATTGCTATATTGTATTTACTTCGCCACAATGGCCTATTTATTGCCTTTACCTCCCTTATCTCACCTCATTTGCTCACATTGTATATAGAGTTCATTTTCTACTGTGTTATTGACTGTATGTTTGTTTTACTCCATGTGTAACTCTATGTTGTTTTATGTGTCGAACTGCTTTGCTTTATCTTGACCAGGTCGCAGTTGTAAATGAGAACTTATTCTCAACTTCCCTACCTGGTTAAATAAAGGTGAAATAAATAAATACAAATACAAATGTTTGGGGTCATTATCCATTTGGAAGATCCATTTCCAACCAAGATTTAACTTCCTGACTGATGTCTTGAGATGTTGCTTCAATATGTCCACATAATTTTCCTGCCTCATGATGCTATTTTGTGAAGTGCACCAGTCCCTCCAACAGCAAAGCACCCCCACAACATGATGCCGCCACCCCTGTGCATCACGATTGGGATGGTGTTCTTCAGCTTGCAAGCCTCCCCCTTTATACTCCAAACATAACGATGATCATTATGGCCAAACAGTTCTATTTATCTTTCATCAGAACAGAGGACATTTCTCTAAAAAGTACGATCTTTGTTCCCATGTGCAGTTGCAAACCGTAGTCTGGCTTTTTTATGGCGGTTTTGGAGCAGTGGCTTCTTCCTTGCTGAGCGGCTTTCAGGTTATGTTGATATAGGACTCATTTTACTGTGGACATAGATACTTTTGTACCTGTTTCCTCCATCATCTTCACAAGGTCCTTTGCTGTTGTTCTGGGATTGATTTGCACTTTTCGCACCAAAGTACGTTCATCTCTAGGAGACAAAACGTGTCTCCTTCCTGAGCGGGATAATGGCTGCGTGGTCCCATGGTGTTTAAACTTGCATTCTATTGTTTGTACAGATGAACATGGTACATTCAGGTGTTTGGAAATGGCTCCCAAAGATGAACTTGTGGAGGTCTACAAAAAAAATTCTGAGGTCTTGGCTGATTTATTTGGATTTTCCCATGATGTCAAGCAAAGAGGCACTGAGTTTGAAGGTAGGCCTTGAAATACATCCACAGACACCTCCAATTGACTCAAATGATATCAATTCGCCTATCAGAAGCTTCTAAAGCCATGACATAATTTTCTGGAATTTTCCAAGCTGTTTAAAGGCACAGTCAATTTAGTGTATGTAAACTTCTGACCCACTGGAATTGTGATACAATGAATTATAAGTGAAATAATCTGTCTGTAAACAATTATTGGAAAAATGACTTGTGTCACGCACGAAGGAGATGTCCTAACCGACTTGCCAAAACTATAGTTTGTTAACAATACATTTTTGGGGTGGTTGAAAAACTATTTTTAATGACTCCAACCTAAGTGTATGTAAGTTACTTCAACTATGGGTACACACATCACCATGCACCATGCACTAAGACATACACACACTGCCAAAATTTCTTCCACAGTACCAAATGTGGATGAGATTCTGTGGCTTATTCTAGGAAATTACACCTTGTTTTTAAGATTTTTGGTGTAATAATCGGATGGAGAGAGAGGTTTGAATGCACTGTATTTAAAAAAAATGTTAACCTTTCTTTAAAGCAAGGAGTCCCATTGATATTAAGGACTCTTTTTCAAGGGAGGCCAGCATGACAAGACCATCAGCAATTACACACTGTAGCAGTATGATGATAACACTGTGAAATATTGGGAATGGGAGGAATTACATGAGCTGTTGGGCTGCTGTTGAGTCAATATTTTGTAACAAATAATCAGAGGGAGAGAGAGAAGTTCTCACAGACAAACACACACACACATTGATCCCACAGAAGGCCAGACAGGCCAGGGAGTTTATTTAGTGGCTAGTCTGGGGAAGGGGAGGCCAGACTGGTGTAGGTGGGAAGTCCTCCTCCCCTGGGGCTGTTAGCAGGGCCACCAGGTCAACCGTGATACATTTCAATATTCGACGTCCATCCATATCCGAGGACGTTGTGAGATCATATGGAAACTGGCCACTAAGGGGCAACAGTGTGCGCTGTTTTGTTCAAGTCGGTTTCAGTTTTGCTCGGCAGTTGTGGACGGGGATAGTGGGTGGACGGAAGTATCTGTCTCTGATTCTAAAGGTTCCATTTTCAAATCCAGCAATAGAAAGTTGCTTTTTATATTTTAGTTTTTAGTTTTAAGTTTTAATCTCAAACCTTAACCCTTACCTTGACCATTTGGAGTTAATGCCTGACCTTAAGAATTCAGTGTTAATGCCAAAACTTAACCTTAAACACTAAGACATTTGAAGTTTAGAACAACTTAGAAATTTGACGATTGAGAAACACGGATGAATGTCTAATTATGACATGAGACTATGAGAGCTTGTTGACCAGTCACTCCCTGTAGCTGCTGGTTTCTGAACAGCCAGCTCACCTGTCACTGGTTGTTTCTTTGTTTTTGAGGGCTCCATGTGCATTTCAATGTCTTCTTGCTACAAAACAAAAGTCCCGTTTGAACAATAAAGATCAACTCCAACAGGAAGTAGAGGATATGGAGATAACCCTGCATTTCCTGCCCCTGTGCTGATGTGATTGGTCAACATTGAGTCAGCAGGCACAGATAATCCCTTGTATTGGCAGGCTGTGCTATTGAATACAATGTTTTATTTCCAACAGGATAGTCAAAGCTGAAAATCGTTCTTCTGGCATCTCGGCAAAGGTTTGTCTATTTTTTTCAGGGCAAACTGTGATCTCCGGTCAAGAATCACAAACCTCCGCGTCCCACAGGGACAGTTGACGTACATGGAAGGTCCAGAGGCCAAAGGAACATCTACAATAGTACAATCTGCATGAGAGAGAGAGGGAGAGGGAGAGAGGAGAGAGAGAGAGAGAGAGAGAGAGAGAGAGAGAGAGAGAGAGAGAGAAAGAGAGAGAAAGTGTATGTTCATGTTTTTGTGTGTATATCAAGGAGATTCTTATGGGAAGACAAGATGTAGGAAATGGGCGGAGGATGAGACGAGAGGAGTGTATGGTTATATACACAGAGACTAGGTGACATTGAGGAGCCTCGGGCCAACTCTGCCAACACAGCCAGCTGCTTACTGACACTGGAAATCTACTCGATGACTCTGTCTGTCTCTCGGTCTGTCTGACTGACTGGCTGGCTCTGTATCTTTGTCTGCATCTCTCTCATTTTTCTTTCTGTCTTTCTACCTTTCTCTCTTATCCCTGTGTTTCTTTCTGCCACTCTGTCTCTCTTACTCTCTTGGAATACACACAAACCTTTGCATACTTGACACACAAACACACATGCATGCACACACACACACACAAACACACACTCTGGACCAGAACAGAGTGGATGAGAAGCCAGGACTGTACTGTTCCTTCCCTGGTGTGTGTAATTTCTCTTGTGCTGTCAGTGAGAGTGTGAGCGATCCAAAAATCTGTCAGAAACCCACTTACCTCAAAACACCTCTAGGAAACCCACTTACCTCAAAACACCTCTAGTTCATGGACTGCTTACGGGATCTAAGCAGACACTGTTCCCGCCAGACACACGCACGGACAGACACAAATAGTATTTTAAACTTACTGTTACTAAGAAAATACTTTTTTTTACTCTCAGCCTGGTCTCATAGACTAAACATAAGATAACAAATGTAAATACGAAAACACCCAAATTAGTATGATATTTTTGGTGTGGTTTGGTGTGGTTACATAAGACTGAAGGTTACTTAAGGCAAAAACGAAAGGAAGGTGGTTGGTACGGGTGGATGGATGGATGGATGGATGGATGGATGAATGAGCACATAACATGAACGTCTAACAACTCAAAGGTTGACTGTTCTTATCTAATCAGCGACAACTTCAGCATTTTAGCAACTTTTCAACTACTTACTACTTTTTAGCTACTTTGCAATTACTTGACATGTTAGCTAACCCTTCCCCTAACTCTAACACTAACATTAACCCTTTTAGCTAACCCTAACCTTAACCCTTTATCCTTAATTCTAAATTTAACTCTAACCTTAACCCTAACCCGTAAGCCTAACCTCAAGCCTAGCTAATGTTAGCCATCTAGCTAATAATATCCAAAAATTGGAATTTGTAACATATCATGCTTTTCGCAAATTCATAACATATTGTACGTTTTTCAAATGTCAAACTATTTGTAATTCGTAACATATCATATGATATTTGAAATGAATGATGGACATTAATTAATTAATATACCATACAAAAATCTAAAATATCATACTAAATGCCTTGTTTCGGATTTACGTACAGAATAATACAAAATGCTCTGAGGCCAGGTTGGAAAATCTTGACAGTTTTCATGGTCTTATCTATGTGTGAAAGTCAATGTTGTTCTGTATAAATGTACATTTAATTCCATGGTACTGAAATTAAAGACTTGATTAAGAAGAGGATGATGAATTAAATATAACTAAAGAGAGCGACAGACGAAGAAGAGATCAAGAAAAGGAGATTTGTAGGTGCTTATCTATAAGTCAGTTTAGTTAAGCTTCACATTTTGTAATTAGGGACATGGATATAAGGGACAGAGAGAGGGACAAAGAGAAATAAAACAGGATATTCCCTTATGAAATATATATTTAACTAAAATGCTATACACCCTTCCAACTCAACTCTGGACCTCGAAGCCAGTTCCGCTGCATGTTTTCATTGTTCCCCTTTAATCAGGGACGGATTTAGACCCGGGACACCAGGTGTGTGCAATTCATTTTCAGGTAGAACAGAAAATCAGCAGGCTCTGGACCTCATGGGGTAAAAATGGAATATCCCTCTCCCTCTCCCGCTCCCATTATCTCTTTAGTGAGGGAGAGTATTCTGATGGGATGTGAGTTAATTAACATGTTGACGTTGGGTAGGTACTGGGGATGGTGTATAGAAGCAAAAGAGCCATGTGTATGTATTTGATTCACCCTAAAGATCCAGGTAGGTGTGTGCAGAGTAGAATGTGTTAACCTTCTGCTCCTCTCTCTCCCCCTCCCCCTATCCCCTCTCTCCCTCCCTCCCTCACTCCCCCTCTCCCACTCCCCCCTTTCTCACTCTCTTTCTCTCTACCCCTGTGCCCCTCTCTCCCTCTCCCCCTATCCCCTCTCTCCCTCCCTCCCTCACTCCCCCTCTCCCACTCCCCCCCTTTCTCACTCTCTTTCTCTCTACCCCTGTGCCCCTCTCCCCCTATCCCCTCTCTCCCTCCCTCACTCCCCTTCTCCCACTCCCCCCACCCCTTTCTCACTTTCTTTCTCTCTACCCCTGTGCCCCTCTCTCCCCCTCTCTCCCCCTCCCCCTATCCTCTCTCTCCCTCTCTCCCTCCCTCACTCCCCCTCTCACACTCCCCATCTTTCACACTCTCTTTCTCTCTACCCCTGTGCCCCTCTCTCCCTCCCTCTCTCCCTCCCCCTCTCACTCCCCTCTCTCTATCTCCCCCTCTGCCCCTCTTTCCCTCCCCCGCTCTCCCTCCTCCTCTCCCCCTTTCTCTCTCGCTCTCTCTCTACCCCCATCTAGCTCTCTCTCTCTCCTTCTCCCTCTATCTACCTCGCCCCATCTTTTTCTCTCTCTCTTTCTCATAAAAGTTGGTTACGGTAAGCGTTTTGCATAATCATGTTTATATGAGCATTTGTGTGTGCGTGTGTGTGTGAATGCATTCCATTAAATAACAAAATAATGATGTGTTTTCCCATGTATCTCCCTCACACACCGATGGTGAATACCCCCTTGGCCAAAGCTGATCACTGATGAAAAAATGAACTTGTAGAGAAATTAATCTCCTACACAAACCCAGAACAGAGACTTTAACTCAATACTATCTGCTTGGTGGGAGGCCAACTTGTCCTCATTTCTGAGAATTAATACAAGTTGTCCACTTATGAGGGATGAGATTAAAATGTACTTGGCCCTGATTAAAACCCTGAGTGTGTGTTGATTTTGAGAGGAGTGTTAGTGTGTGTGTGCTCAGGTTGGGGATGAAGATTCCTGAACAGCCTTTATTGGAGATGATTACACTCATAAAAGCCTTCACTCTAAATTGCCCCCCCCGCTAAAGAGGTACACACACACAATCATGTACATAAACACTGAGACACACTCACAATCTTAATCAAGCACAGGTTTGTCTCTCTGGGTTAGCAAACTCAGAGCAGAGAATCCCTCCTGAAATAGGGATTGTATTAAAAAGAAAAGAGGATCACTACCTTTTTTCATCCTCTCCTTTCTCTCTCTTCATCTTAAAAAGTTAGCAACGTATTGGAAACAAAGAAGGTTGGATATCAAGGAAAAGAGGAACTGGACCGATCCGTCCCTTGTCTCTTATTTTATTTTCTGTCCTCTCTTATGTTCTCTCGCTCTGTCTCTAGTATAGTACATCTTAATGCAGCAGAGGATAAGGCTGTAGCTGGGTTAATATGGTTACCACGATAACAATCTGTTCCTCCATCGCTAGTGATTGATTGCTGGTAGAGTGTGTGTGTGTGTGTGAGAGTGGACGACAGGAGACTGGGGAAGTGTGGGCTGTGTGTGTGTGTGTGTGTGAGAGTGGACGACAGGAGACTGGGGAAGTGTGGGCTGTGTGTGTGTGTGTGTGTGTGTGTGTGTGTCTGTGTGTGTCTTCTCCCAATGTGGCGGGGGCCAGTGTATCCGTCAGTAGAGAACAATGGCTTTTAAATGAATCTGTGAGCTCGTAAATCACACAAAGAGAGAGCCCACACTGAACACTGATTGCCCCAACGACAGCGCCGGCGAACGACAGGAAAGAAAGAGGGAGAGAGTGAATGAACAAGCACTGCAGTGAGACACCTTGTTAACGCAGGGACAAAACGCCTCTATTAGGGACCAATGGCCCACTTATGCAAATGTCTGCACGCACACAGTCCCTAAAGTTCTGTCCTTGGGATACTGCACACACGCACGCGCACACACACACTCGCGCGCACACACACACACAATCTTGCACGCAACATGCAGTCAAGACAAATGTAAATATATTAAATATGTATTCTGTATTCAGGATTAAGTGTATGGCTGTGTTTTAATCTGTGGCATAGCTAGTATAGTACTACTAAACAGATCGAATCAAATCACATTTTAATTGTCACATGATTTGTAAACAACAGGTGTAGACTAATATACTAAAGGACTAATATGCGTCCTTTTCCAACAATGTAGAGTTAAAGATAAAGATATAACATTTACTAAAAATATAAATAGTAACACAAGTAATAAATACACAATAAATAATTAATAACAATATGAGTAAAAATAACATGGCATATAGAGGGGTTACGAGGTATGACTAGGGGTACGAGGTAATTGAGGTAGCTACGTAAAGTGGAGGCTCCTCGGTGGAGGAAGGAGGGGACCCTCCACCTCAGTGAATGTCATAACATTTTTAATTGTAAAACATTTCAAAAGTTATCCTTTTTAGATACAACTATACTAAATATAATCACGTCACCAAATAATTGATTAAAACACTATTTTGCAATGAAGGTCTACAGCAGTACTCAGTAGGGTAGCACCATGATGTAGCCAGACACAAAACCTAGGAGGCTCATGGTGGTCACCCTCTTCCATAGACTTACACAGTAATTATGACAACTTCCGGAGGACATCCTCCAACCTTTCAGAGCTCTTGCAGTGTGAAATTACATGTTGTCCACCAAATCAAAGGATCAGAAAATTAATCTGGTACTGAAAGCATAAACTACAGCTAGTTAGCACTGCAGAGCATAACATGTGTTGAGTAGTTGACTCAAAGAAAGAGAAAGACAGTAGTGGAACAGTTTTTTAATTTCTTCCAAAATAAAGGAGAAGCAAGAGAGAAATAGAGAGAGATTTTGTCATTTTTTTCTTCTCACTTTCAGTTTCACTTGCTTAGCTAGCAAATGCTGCTAGCTAGTTTAGCCTACTGAAGCACCCTGCTCAAACTGAGGGATGCTATGTTACCTAGCTGGCTATGACTATCCAACACTGCACTGGAACTCTTCCAAGTCAAGGTAAGCTTTTGGTTTTACGAATTTATTGCAGGGGCCCGTGGGTGTAACTTCTTACTGGCTGTACACTGTAACGTTACTGCATGAATGTAGTGGTTTTAAAAAGCGTTAGATATATTTGCTATGCTGCCTAGGACGTTACTTTAGCTAATATGGTGACAACGATGTAGGCTTTGTGTAGCGGTGTGGCTTGGAAAGGTTTTTTCACCAGGTCACATACAGCTGATGTGTTGTGCTCTGAAGTCCACAAACAAAGGGAAGAGGTGAGAGGAGGAGAGCGCATAGATGCGAGAAGGAATACAACGTGGCTGCTATGAAAGTGAACTGCGTCTACGGGGGATCAGAGGTGTATTCATTCTGCAGATTCTGTTGAAAGTGTTTCTTAAACCAATCGAAACTCTTGTTTGCAACTGTTGAACTAATTCGGTATTGAATGTCACTTTCTGTCCATGTGTCACTGTCTGTCACCTCAAATTTGTCTCTCGCCCTGTGTGCACCTACGTTGTAAACTGTCATTCATAGGCTAGGCTGTAGCAACCTCATGATGGGTACAGGGAAAATTCTTGTAGTAGCCTAAGCCTATGGCTGTTACATTGATCTGGGTGAATGGAATATGAATGACAGTCATCCAATATGCTGTAATAGAAATGAGGCCATGCTCCTGAAATAAAAAAATGTCCACCCTCATCTTAAACGGCACTGACCGCCACTGCAGTACATATAGGTTGGGTAAAGTGACCAGGCAACAGGATAGATAATAGACAGTAGCAACAGCGTATGGGGTGAGTGTAAAAGTGTGTGTGTGTGTGTGTGTGTGTGTGTGTGTGTGTGTGTGTGTGTGTGTGTGTGTGTGTGTGTTTTTGAGATGTGTTGGCTTTTCGAGGTTTTTAGGGGAGGATTGTGCGTGTGTGTGCGTGTGGTGTCAGTGTGCATGTGTGCACAGGTTATGTGTGTGTGGGCATGCGGGTAGCCATTTGGCAAGCTATTTAGCATGTCTAGCAGTCTTATGGCTTTGGGGTAGAAGCTGTACATGGTACTGTTGGTTCCAAATGTGGCCGACCGGTACTGCTTACCATGCAGAGAACAGTAAATGACTGGGGTGGCTGGAGTCTTTGACAACACCTGATATACAGGGCCTGGATGGCAGGGTTGTCGGCCACAGTGATGTACTGAGCCGTACTCAACACCCTTTGCAGCGCCTTGCTGTCAGGTTACTATCAGTTGCCGTACCAAGAGGTGATACAGCCAGTCAAGATGCTCTCGATGGTGCAGCTGTTGAACTTTTTGAGGATCTGATGGCCCAAGCCAAAACTTTTCAGCCTCCTGAGGGGGAAGAGGCATTGTTGTGCCCTCTTCACCACTGTGTGGGTGTGTGTGGACCATGTTAATTACTTAGTGATGTGGACACAGAGTAAATTGAAGCCCTCGGCACGCTCCACTACAGCCTCATCGATCTAACTAATCTAAGTAATCTAACTAATCATGGGTTGTGATAAGTCAGTCAGTTGAATCAGGTATATTAGTGCTAGGCTGGAAAAACATGTACCCACATTCTGAGTGTTTAGGACCATGTAGGCTATATTTACTGTGTAGGTGAAGGTCTGGCAAGACCATGTCAATTGTTACCCTTCAACATCATAGATCTAGCCTATGTTGCCTAACAGTGTGTGAGATGATGTGAAGATTGGTTATAATCACACGTCTGTGTAGACAAACATGTTATTACAGAGATGTAGAGAGGGCATTTAGAACAGTTTAGGGGCATAGAGGTGGAGAAAAGGATAGGTGGAGAGAGAAAGAGAGAGAGAGAGAAAGAGAGAGAGAGAGAGAGAAAAGGAGAACTCCAACTCGACCTGTTGACACAAGTAGCTTGTTTTTCATTAGACAACTAATTCCCCAGGAATGCAAGTATAGATACCTCCTCTCCTCTCTACTCCTCTTGTCTTGTCTCCACCACCCCACCCCACTCCTCTCCTCTCCACTCCTCTCCTCTTGTCTCCACCACCCCACTCCTCTCCTCTCCTTTTGTCTCCACCACCCTACTCCTCTCCTCTCCTCTCTACTCCTCTTGTCTTGTCTCCAGCACCCCACTCCTCTCCACTCCACTCCACTCCTCTCCTCTCCTCTTGTCTCCACCACCCCACTCCTCTCCTCTCTACTCCTCTCCTCTTGTCTCCACCACCCCACTCCTCTCATCTCCACTCCTCTCCTCTTGTCTCCACCACCCAACTCCTCTCCTCTCCTCTCTAATCCTCTTGTCTTGTCTCCACCACCCCACTCCTCTCCTCCCTCTCCACTCCTCTCCTCTTGTCTCCACCACCCACTCCTCTCCTCTCTACTCTTCTCCTCTTGTCTCCACCACCCAACTCCTCTCCTCTCCACTCCTCTCCTCTTGTCTCCACCCACCCCACTCCTCTCCTCTCCACTCCTCTCCTCTTGTCTCCACCACCCAACTCCTCTCCTCTCTACTCCTCTCCTCTCCACTCCTCTCCTCTTGTCTCCACCACCCCACTCCTCTCCTCTCCACTCCTCTCCTCTTGTCTCCACCACCCAGCTCCTCTCCTCTCCACTCCTTTCCTCTTGTCTCCACTACCCCACTCCTCTCCTCTCCACTCCTCTCCTCTTGTCTCCACCACCCCACTCCTCTCCTCTCTACTCCTCTTGTCTTGTCTCCACCACCCCACTCCTCTCCTCTCCACTCCCTCTCCTCTTGTCTCCACCACCCCACTCCTCTCCTCTCCACTCCTCGCCTCTTGTCTCCACCACCCCACTCCACTCCTCTTCTCTCTACTCCTCTCCCTCTTGTCTCCACCACCCCACTCCTCTCCTCTCCACTCCTCTCCTCTTGTCTCCACCACCCAGCTCCTCTCCTCTCCACTCCTTTCCTCTTGTCTCCACCACCCCACTCCTCTCCACTCCTCTCCTCTTGTCTCCACCACCCAACTCCTCTCCTCTCCACTCCTCTCCTCTTGTCTTCACCACCCCACTCCTCTCCTCTCCACTCCTCTCCTCTTGTCTCCACCACCCAACTCCTCTCCTCTCTACTCCTCTCCTCTCCACTCCTCTCCTCTTGTCTCCACCACCCCACTCCTCTCCTCTCCACTCCTCTCCTCTTGTCTCCACCACCCCACTCCTCTCCTCTCTACTCCTCTTGTCTTGTCTCCACCACCCCACTCCTCTCCTCTCCACTCCTCTCCTCTTGTCTCCACCACCCCACTCCTCTCCTCTCCACTCCTCTCCTCTTGTCTCCACCACCCCACTCACTCCTCTCCTCTCTACTCCTCTCCTCTTGTCTCCACCACCCCACTCCTCTCCTCTCCACTCCTCTCCTCTTGTCTCCACCACCCAGCTCCTCTCCTCTCCACTCCTTTCCTCTTGTCTCCACCACCCCACTCCTCTCCACTCCTCTCCTCTTGTCTCCACCACCCAACTCCTCTCCTCTCCACTCCTCTCCTCTTGTCTCCACCACCCCACTCTCTCCTCTCCACTCCTCTCCTCTTGTCTCCACCACCCAACTCCTCTCCTCTCTACTCCTCTCCTCTCCACTCCTCTCCTCTTGTCTCCACCACCCCACCCCTCTCCTCTCCACTCCTCTCCTCTTGTCTCCACCACCCAGCTCCTCTCCTCTCCACTCCTTTCCTCTTGTCTCCACCACCCCACTCCTCTCCACTCCTCTCCTCTTGTCTCCACCACCCCACTCCTCTCCTCTCCACTCCTTTCCTCTTGTCTCCACCACCCCACTCCTCTCCTCTCCACTCCTCTCCTCTTGTCTCCACCACCCCACTCCTCTCCTCTCTACTCCTCTTGTCTTGTCTCCACCACCCCACTCCTCTCCTCTCCTCTCCACTCCTCTCCTCTTGTCTCCACCACCCCACTCCTCTCCTCTCCTCTCTACTCCTCTCCTCTTGTCTCCACCACCCCACTCCTCTCTCCTCTCCACTCCTCTCCTCTTGTCTCCACCACCCCACTCCTCTCCTCTCCACTCCTCTCCTCTTGTCTCCACCACCCCACTCCTCTCCTCTCCACTCCTTTCCTCTTGTCTCCACCACCCCACTCCTCTCCTCTCCACTCCTCTCCTCTTGTCTCCACCACCCCACTCCTCTCCTCTCCACTCCTCTCCTCTTGTCTCCACCACCCAGTTCCTCTCCTCTCCACTCCTTTCCTCTTGGCTCCACCACCCCACTCCTCTCCACTCCTCTCCTCTTGTCTCCACCACCCCACTCCTCTCCTCTCCTCTCACCTCCTCTCCTCTTGTCTCCACCACCCCACTCCTCTCCTCTCCTCTCCACTCCTCTCCTCTTGTCTCCACCACCCCACTCCTCTCCTCTCCTCTCTACTCCTCTCCTCTTGTCTCCACCACCCCACTCCTCTCCTCTCCACTCCTCTCCTCTTGTCTCCACCACCCCACTCCTCTCCTCTCCACTCCTCTCCTCTTGTCTCCACCACCCCACTCCTCTCCTCTCCACTCCTTTCCTCTTGTCTCCACCACCCCACTCCTCTCCTCTCCACTCCTCTCCTCTTGTCTCCACCACCCCACTCCTCTCCTCTCCACTCCTCTCCTCTTGTCTCCACCACCCAGTTCCTCTCCTCTCCACTCCTTTCCTCTTGGCTCCACCACCCCACTCCTCTCCACTCCTCTCCTCTTGTCTCCACCACCCCACTCCTCTCCTCTCCTCTCACCTCCTCTCCTCTTGTCTCCACCACCCCACTCCTCTCCTCTCTCTCTCTACTCCGCTTGTCTTGTCTCCACCACCCCCCCTCCTCTCCTCTCCACTCCTCTCCTCTCCTCTTGTCTCCACCACCCCCTCCTCTCCTCTCCTCTCTACTCCTCTCCTCTTGTCTCCACCACCCCACTCTCTCCTCTCCACCTCTCCTCTTGTCTCCACCACCCCACTCCTCTCCTCTCCACTCCTCTCCTCTTGTCTCCACCACCCCACTCCTCTCCTCTCCACTCCTTTCCTCTTGTCTCCACCACCCCACTCCTCTCCTCTCCACTCCTCTCCTCTTGTCTCCACCACCCCACTCCTCTCCTCTCCACTCCTCTCCTCTTGTCTCCACCACCCCACTCCTCTCCTCTCCACTCCTCTCCTCTTGTCTCCACCACCCCACTCCTCTCCTCTCCACTCTCTCTCCTCTTGTCTCCACCACCCCACTCCTCTCCTCTCCACTCCTTTCCTCTTGTCTCCACCACCCCACTCCTCTCCTCTCCCTCCTCTCCTCTTGTCTCCACCACCCCCCCCTCTCCTCTCCTCTCCTCTTGTCTCCACCACCCCACTCCTCTCCTCTCCACTCCTCTCCTCTTGTCTCCACCACCCCACTCCTCTCTTCTCCTCTTGTCTCCACCACTCCACTCCTCTCCTCTCCACTCCTCTCCTCTCCACTCCTCTCCTCTCCTCTTGTCTCCACCACCCCACTCCTCTCCTCTCCTCTCTACTCCTCTCCTCTTGTCTCCACCACCCCACTCCTCTCCTCTCCACTCCTCTCCTCTTGTCTCCACCACCCCACTCCTCTCCTCTCCACTCCTCTCCTCTTGTCTCCACCACCCCACTCCTCTCCTCTCCACTCCTTTCCTCTTGTCTCCACCACCCCACTCCTCTCCTCTCCACTCCTCTCCTCTTGTCTCCACCACCCCACTCCTCTCCTCTCCACTCCTCTCCTCTTGTCTCCACCACCCAGCTCCCTCTCCTCTCCACTCCTTTCCTCTTGGCTCCACCACCCCACTCCTCTCCACTCCTCTCCTCTTGTCTCCACCGCCCCACTCCTCTCCTCTCCTCTCACCTCCTCTCCTCTTGTCTCCACCACCCCACTCCTCTCCTCTCCTCTCTACTCCGCTTGTCTTGTCTCCACCACCCCACTCCCTCTCCTCTCCACTCCTCTCCTCTTGTCTCCACCACCCCACTTCTCTCCTCTCCTCTCCACTCCTCTCCTCTTGTCTCCACCACCCCACTCCTCTCCTCTCCTCTCTACTCCTCTCCTCTTGTCTCCACCACCCCACTCCTCTCCTCTCCACTCCTCTCCTCTTGTCTCCACCACCCCACTCCTCTCCTCTCCTCTCACCTCCTCTCCTCTTGTCTCCACCACCCCACTCCTCTCCTCTCCTCTCTACTCCGCTTGTCTTGTCTCCACCACCCCACTCCTCTCCTCTCCACTCCTCTCCTCTTGTCTCCACCACCCCACTTCTCTCCTCTCCTCTCCACTCCTCTCCTCTTGTCTCCACCACCCACTCCTCTCCTCTCCTCTCTACTCCTCTCCTCTTGTCTCCACCACCCCACTCCTCTCCTCTCCACTCCTCTCCTCTTGTCTCCACCACCCCACTCCTCTCCTCTCCACTCCTCTCCTCTTGTCTCCACCACCCCACTCCTCTCCTCTCCACTCCTTTCCTCTTGTCTCCACCAACCCACTCCTCTCCTCTCCACTCCTCTCCTCTTGTCTCCACCACCCCACTCCTCTCCTCTCCACTCCTCTCCTCTTGTCTCCACCACCCCACTCCTCTCCTCTCCACTCCTCTCCTCTTGTCTCCACCACCCCACTCCTCTCCTCTCCACTACTCTCCTCTTGTCTCCACCACCCCACTCCTCTCCTCTCCCTCCTTTCCTCTTGTCTCCACCACCCCACTCCTCTCCTCTCCACTCCTCTCCTCTTGTCTCCACCACCCCACTCCTCTCCTCTCCACTCCTCTCCTCTTGTCTCCACCACCCCCTCCTCTCCTCTCCACTCCTCTCCTCTTGTCTCCACCACCCCACTCCTCTCTTCTCCTCTTGTCTCCACCACTCCACTCCTCTCCTCTCCACTCCTCTCCACTCCTCTCCTCTTGTCTCCACCACCCCTCTCCTCTCCTCTCCTCTCCAATCCTCTCCTCTTGCCTCACCAGCCAACTGCTCTCCTCTCCTCTCCACTCCTCTCCTCTTGTCTCCACCACCCCACTCCTCTCCTCTCCTCTCCACTCCTCTCCTCTTGTCTCCACCACCCCACTCCTCTCCTCTCCTCCCCACACCTCTCCTCTCCTCTCCACTCCTCTCCTCTTGTCTCCACCACCCCACTCCCTCCCTCCTCTCCTCTCCACTCCTCTCCTCTCCACTCCTCTCCTCTTGTCTCCACCACCCCACTCCTCTCCTCTCCTCTCTACTCCTCTCCTCTTGTCTCCACCACCCCAGTCCTCTCCTCTCCACTCCTCTCCTCTTGTCTCCACCACCCCACTCCTCTCCTCTCCACTCCTCTTGTCTCCACCACCCCACTCCTCTCCTCTCCACTCCTCTTGTCTCCACCACCCCACTCCTCTCCTCTCCACTCCTCTCCTCTTGTCTCCACCACGCCACTCCTCTCCTCTCCTCTTGTCTCCACCACCCCACTCCTCTCCTCTCCTCTCCACTCCTCTCCCTCCTCTCCTCTTGTCTCCACCACCCCTCTCCTCTCCTCACCTCTCCACTCCTCTCCACTCCTCTCCTCTCCTCTCCTCCACCTCTCCACTCCTCTCCTCTTGTCTCCACCACCCCACTCCTCTCCTCTCCTCTCCACTCCTCTCCTCTTGTCTCCACCACCCCAGTCTTCTCCTCTCCTCTCTCTCCTCTCCTATTGTCTCCACCACCCAGCTCCTCTCCTCTCCACTCCTCTCCTCTTGTCTCCACCACCCCTTTCCTCTCCTCTCCTCTCCTCTCCTCTCCTCTCCAATCCTCTCCTCTTGCCTCACCACCCAACTGCTCTCCTCTCCTCTCCACTCCTCTCCTCTTGTCTCCACCACCCCACTCCTCTCCTCTCCCTCTCCACTCCTCTCCTCTTGTCTCCACCACCCCACTCCTCTCCTCTCCTCTCCACTCCTCTCCTCTTGTCTCCACCACCCCACTCCACTCCCTCCTCTCCTCTCCACTCCTCTCCTCTCCACTCCTCTCCTCTTGTCTCCACCACCCCAAACCTCTCCTCTCCTCTCTACTCCTCTCCTCTTGTCTCCACCACCCCAGTCCTCTCCTCTCCACTCCTCTCCTCTTGTCTCCACCACCCCACTCCTCTCATCTCCACTCCTCTTGTCTCCACCACCCCACTCCTCTCCTCTACACTCCTCTCCTCTTGTCTCCACCACGCCACTCCTCTCCTCTCCTCTTGTCTCCACCACCCCACTCCTCTCCTCTCCTCTCCACTCCTCTCCACTCCTCTCCTCTTGTCTCCACCACCCCTCTCCTCTCCTCACCTCTCCACTCCTCTCCACTCCTCTCCTCTCCTCTCCACTCCTCTCCACTCCTCTCCTCTTGTCTCCACCACCCCACTCCTCTCCTCTCCTCTCCTCCTCTCCTCTTGTCTCCACCACCCCACTCCTCTCCTCTCCTCTCTACTCCTCTCCTCTTGTCTCCACCACCCCACTCCTCTCCTCTCCACTCCTCTCCTCTTGTCTCCACCACCCCACTCCTCTCCTCTCCACTCCTCTCCTCTTGTCTCCACCACCCCACTCCTCTCCTCTCCACTCCTTTCCTCTTGTCTCCACCACCCCACTCCTCTCCTCTCCACTCCTCTCCTCTTGTCTCCACCACCCCACTCCTCTCCTCTCCACTCCTCTCCTCTTGTCTCCACCACCCCACTCCTCTCCTCTCCACTCCTCTCCTCTTGTCTCCACCACCCCACTCCTCTCCTCTCCACTCCTCTCCTCTTGTCTCCACCACCCCACTCCTCTCCTCTCCACTCCTTTCCTCTTGTCTCCACCACCCCACCCCTCTCCTCTCCACTCCTCTCCTCTTGTCTCCACCACCCCACTCCTCTCCTCTCCACTCCTCTCCTCTTGTCTCCACCACCCCACTCCTCTCCTCTCCACTCCTCTCCTCTTGTCTCCACCACCCCACTCCTCTCTTCTCCTCTTGTCTCCACCACTCCACTCCTCTCCTCTCCACTCCTCTCCTCTCCACTCCTCTCCTCTCCTCTTGTCTCCACCACCCACTCCTCTCCTCTCCTCTCCTCTTGTCTCCACCACCCCACTCCTCTCCTCTCTCCTCTTGTCTCCACCACTCCACTCCTCTCCTCTCCACTCCTCTCCTCTCCACTCCTCTCTCTCTCCTCTTGTCTCCACCACCCCACTCCTCTCCTCTCCTCTTGTCTCCACCACCCCACTCCTCTCCTCTCCACTCCTCTCCACTCCTCTCCTCTTGTCTCCACCACCCCTCTCCTCTCCTCTCCTCTCCTCTCCAATCCTCTCCTCTTGCCTCACCAGCCAACTGCTCTCCTCTCCTCTCCACTCCTCCCCTCTTGTCTCCACCACCCCACTCCTCTCCTCTCCTCTCCACTCCTCTCCTCTTGTCTCCACCACCCCACTCCTCTCCTCTCCTCTCCTCCCCACTCCTCTCCTCTCCTCTCCTCTCCACTCCTCTCCTCTTGTCTCCACCACCCCACTCCCTCCACTCCTCTCCTCTCCACTCCTCTCCTCTTGTCTCCACCACCCCACTCCTCTCCTCTCCTCTCTACTCCTCTCCTCTTGTCTCCACCACCCCAGTCCTCTCCTCTCCACTCCTCTCCTCTTGTCTCCACCACCCCACTCCTCTCCTCTCCACTCCTCTTGTCTCCACCACCCCACTCCTCTCCTCTCCACTCCTCTTGTCTCCACCACCCCACTCCTCTCCTCTCCACTCCTCTCCTCTTGTCTCCACCACGCCACTCCCTCTCCTCTCCTCTTGTCTCCACCACCCCACTCCTCTCCTCTCCTCTCCACTCCTCTCCCTCCTCTCCTCTTGTCTCCACCACCCCTCTCCTCTCCTCACCTCTCCACTCCTCTCCACTCCTCTCCTCTCCTCTCCTCCTCTCCACTCCTCTCCACTCCTCTCCTCTTGTCTCCACCACCCCACTCCTCTCCTCTCCTCTCCACTCCTCTCCTCTTGTCTCCACCACCCCAGTCTTCTCCTCTCCTCTCTACTCCTCTCCTATTGTCTCCACCACCCAGCTCCTCTCCTCTCCACTCCTCTCCTCTTGTCTCCACCACCCCTTTCCTCTCCTCTCCTCTCCTCTCCTCTCCAATCCTCTCCTCTTGCCTCACCACCCAACTGCTCTCCTCTCCTCTCCACTCCTCTCCTCTTGTCTCCACCACCCCACTCCACTCCACTCCTCTCCTCTCCACTCCTCTCCTCTCCACTCCCTCCTCTCCTCTTGTCTCCACCACCCCACTCCACTCCACTCCTCTCCTCTCCACTCCTCTCCTCTCCACTCCTCTCCTCTTGTCTCCACCACCCCAAACCTCTCCTCTCCTCTCTACTCCTCTCCTCTTGTCTCCACCACCCCAGTCCTCTCCTCTCCACTCCTCTCCTCTTGTCTCCACCACCCCCTCCTCTCATCTCCACTCCTCTTGTCTCCACCACCCCACTCCTCTCCTCTACACTCCTCTCCTCTTGTCTCCACCACGCCACTCCTCTCCTCTCCTCTTGTCTCCACCACCCCACTCCTCTCCTCTCCTCTCCACTCCTCTCCACTCCTCTCCTCTTGTCTCCACCACCCCTCTCCTCTCCTCACCTCTCCACTCCTCTCCACTCCTCTCCTCTCCTCTCCTCTCCTCTCCACTCCTCTCCACTCCTCTCCTCTTGTCTCCACCACCCCACTCCTCTCCTCTCCTCTCCACCCCTCTCCTCTTGTCTCCACCACCCCAGTCTTCTCCTCTCCTCTCTACTCCTCTCCTATTGTCTCCACCACCCAGCTCCTCTCCTCTCCACTCCTCTCCTCTTGTCTCCACCACCCCACTCCTCTCCTCTCCACTCCTCTCCTCTTGTCTCCACCACCCCACTCCTCTCCACTCCTCTCCTCTCCACTCCTCTTGTCTCCACCACCCCACTCCTCTCCTCTCCTCTCCACTCCTCTCCTCTTGTCTCCACCACCCCAGTCCTCTCCTCTCCTCTCTACTCCTCTCCTCTTGTCTCCACCACCCCAGTCCTCTCCTCTCCACTCCTCTCCTCTTGTCTCCACCACCCCTCTCCTCTCCTCTTCACTCCTCTCCACTCCTCTCCTCTTGTCTCCACCACTCCTCTCTCTCCTCTCCTCTCCTCTCCTCTCCACTCATTTCCACTCCTCTCCTCTTGTCTCCACCACCCCACTCCTCTCCTCTCCACTCCTCTCCTCTTGTCTCCACCACCCCACTCCTCTCCTCTCCTCTCTACTCCTCTCCTCTTGTCTCCACCACCCAGCTCCTCTCCTCTCCACTCCTCTCCTCTTGTCTCCACCACCCCACTCCTCTCCTCTCCCTCCTCTCCTCTTGTCTCCACCACCCCACCCCACTCCTCTCCTCTCTACTCCTCTCCTCTTTTCTCCACCACCCACTCCTCTCCTCTCCACTCCTCTCCTCTTGTCTCCACCACCCAAATCCTCTCCACTCCTCTCCTCTTGTCTCCACCACCCCACTCCTCTCCTCTCCACTCCTCTCCTCTTGTCTCCACCACCCCACCCACTCCTCTCCTCTCTACTCCTCTCCTCTTTTCTCCACCACCCCACTCCTCTCCTCTCCACTCCTCTCCTCTTGTCTCCACCACCCAAATCCTCTCCACTCCTCTCCTCTTGTCTCCACCACCCCACTCCTCTCCTCTCCACTCCTCTCCTCTTGTCTCCACCACCCTACTCCTCTCCTCTCCACTCCTCTCCACCACCTCACTCCTCTCCTCTCTACTCCTCTCCTAATGTAGGCTGGTCAGAGCCATCGATTTTGAACGTTTGAAAAGGTCTTGAGGACATCAGTATAAGCCTTCGTTGGCACTCACCAAAAAAACAATTACACAGAACTCTAGCTCACGAGGCTCAGAGCCAGAGTGCACAGCTTAGACCACTGCACCGCGGAAGTTTACAATTATCTAGGAAGCAGGGAGAGTACTTGATGATACTTAATGGAAACATTGTTATAAATTATTTTAGTTTTAAGTCTTCCCCAAACTGTAGCCCTGACCTTAACCACATAATTATTACCTAAACTTAACCCTTTGAGTTGCTTCTGGTTTAACTATGTAACCATGTGGAATTAACAGGTCAAACATTTTCCAATTCCGATTTGAAACTATGAGATCAGGTTGCCTAATGACCCAGGTGACCAGGCCTTTCTGGTTCCCATGGCCTGGGATCTCTCTGATTGAGACAACTGCCATTGACCCCAAGATCAGGGTAAGGGTTAGGTCAGGCCACTGGCCACCCAGAGAAGCCCAGCTGATGGTTGGCGTCAGAGTTCAAAGGGCATGGCTCACCTGTCAACAGGAAAAAAGTGGAGGAGGAATAGAGAGTGAAAAGGAAGAGTGTGGAGAAAGAGAGTAAGAGGTGCAGTTGACCCTCTTTTCTCTTTCCTACTTTGCTCATGCCCTCTTCTCTCTCAGAAGTACGCACACAACACACACATGTATGCACACACACACACGTATGCAAACACACGCATACACGCACACACACACACACACACACACACACACACACACACACACACACACACACACACACACACACACACACACACACACACTTTTACACTCATGTGCTCCAACCATAATTGCTTGTAATGCTTTCGTTGATTGAGACCTCACAGCAAGGCCCCAGTCAATCAGACACTGAGGTTAAGAAGGCAGACTGTGTGGCTGTGTGAGAGGGCTAGTGAAACCTAACCTAACCCGACCTCAAAGCTACACACACACACACATAAAGGCATACACCCACAACCGTTATAGACACATTTGTACTATCAGGTAATCAGCCAGAAGAGATACATGTATAAATATGCGTACACCCATCAACACACGCTTAACTGTGGCCCTAAACCCCAGGCATGTTGTGGCTTAATGGCTGGATGGGTAGCAGGCTTCAGGGAGGATTGGGGTACCTGGCTGGTTGGTGTGGTGAGATGGAACAGCTTCGGTTGAACGTCTGAACAGAAGTGCAACAATGTGGGGACAGAGGAATTGGGACAAAGGAATGGGACCTCCACTAGATGGGTGATTTTCCTACAATGGGGCGGTGTGTGTGTGTGTGTTTTTGCACGTGTTTGTGCATGCATATGTGCTTGCGTGCTTGCGTGGGTGTGCATGTGTGTGTGCGTGTGTGTGTTAGTGACTATGGTGAGATATAGCTGACCCCCTCAGTCATAATTAAGAGCCTAGGAGCCTCAGAGTATTAGTTGAACCCAGACACACTCCCCTAGACTGCAATGTTTATCTTTCATTAGACTACAATTACATGTCTCGCACACAAACACTCACCCCTGTGTCGCTCTCCCACACTCTCTCTTTCTCTTTCTCTCTCTGTATCTGTATACTTCTCTTTTGACTCCAGTGTGTGTGTGTGTGTGTGTGTGTGTGTGTGTGTGTGTGTGTGTGTGTGTGTGTGTGTGTGTGTGTGTGTGTGTGTGTGTGTGTGTGTGTGTGTGTGTGTGTGTGTGTGTGTGTGTGTGTGTGTGTGTGTGTGTGTGTGTGTGTGTGTGTGTGTGTGTGTTTGAGATGTGTTGGCTTTTTGAGGCTTTTAGGGGAGGATCAGAATAGTGTGTGGCCTGCTCACTAGCACACAAAATATTGACGGAAATCCAGGTTCATATCACCCAGCTCAAATAATCAGAGTATAGGAGAGGCTCTCCTATGGGAGTGTGAGAGAGAGAGTGGGAGAGTGAAAGTGAGACATAAGGAGAGAGAGAAAGGGAGATAGAGCCGGAGAGTGGGAGAGCAAAAGAGAGAAAGAAAGAGAGAAAGTGAGAGAGAGAGGGATAGAGAAAGAGCTGAAGAGCCTGAGAGTGGGAGAGAGAAAGAGAGAAGAAAGAAATAGAGAAAGAGAGAAAGAGAGAAAGACCACCCCATCCACCCCTATTACATGTACACGTCTTCAAAACTGAGAATAGAAAATAGATCAACTATACCTTGACTTATTTAGAAAATATATCAACTATACCTTGACTTATTTAGAAAATATATCAACTATACCTTGACTTATTTAGAAAATAGATCAACTATACCTTGACTTATTTAGAAAATATATCAACTATACCTTGACTTATTTAGAAAATATATCAACTATACCTTGACTTATTTAGAAAATATATCAACTATACCTTGACTTATTCCACATTTTTGTAGTGTTACAAATGGAATACATCAGGGGTTTTTATTCTCTCGCCCATCTACACACAATACCCCATAATGACAAATTGAAGACATGTTTTTAGAAATTTGTGCAAATATATTGAAAATTACATACAGAAATATCTCATATATATATAATTATTCACACCCCTAAGTCAATACATGTTCAAATCACTTTTGGCAGTGATTACAATTGTAAGTCTTTCTGGGTAAGTATCTAAGAGCTTTTCACACCTGGATTGTACAATATTTGCACATTATTCTTTACAAAATTCTTCAAGCTATGTCAAATTGTTTGTTGATCATTGCTAGACAGACATTTTCAAGTCATTCCATAGATTTTCAAGCTGATTTAAGTCAAAACTGTCATATTAGTAAGCAACTCCAGCGTATATTTGACCTTGTGTTTTAGGTTATTGTCCTACTGAAAGGTGCATTTGTCTCCCAGTGTCTGGTGGAAAGCAGACTGAACCAGGTTTTCCTCTAGGTTTTTGCCTGCGCTTTGCTCTATTCCATGTATTTTTATCCCAAAAAACTCCCTAGTTATTACCGATGACAAGCATACCCATAACATGATGCAGCCACCACCATGCTTGAAAATATGTAGAGTAGTACTCAGTGATGTGTTGTGTTGGATTTGCCCCAAATATAATCCTCTGTATTAAGGACATAAAGTTAATTTCTTTGCCACATTTTCTGCAGTTTTATTTCAGTGCCTTATTACAAACAGGATGTATGTTTTGGAATATTTTTATAATGTACAGGCTTCCTTCTTTTCAAGCTATCATTTAGGTTAGTATTGTGGAGTAACTCCAACATTGTTGATCCATCCTCAGTTTTCTCCTATCAGAGCCATTAAACTCTGTAACTGTTATAAAGTCACCATTGGCCTCATGGTGAAATCTATGAGCGGTTTCCTTCCTCTCCTTCCTCTCCGGCAACTGAGATTGCAATGACTGGTTATATTGATACACCATCCAAAGAGTAATTAATAACTTCCCCATGGTCAAAGGGATATTCAATGTCTGATTTTTTATTTACCCATCTACCAATCTAATGCGATGCATTAGAAAACCTCCCTTGACTTTGTGGTTGAATCTGTGTTTGAAATTCACTGCTGAAGGACCTTACAGATAATTGTATGTGTGGGGTACAGAGATAAGGTAGTCCTTCAGAAATCATGTTAAACACTATTATTGCACACAGAGTTGGTCCAATTTATTGTGACTTGTTTTTTTTATTATTATTTTTTTACCCCTTTTTCTCCCCAATTTCGTGGTGTCCAATTGTTTTAGTAGCTACTATCTTGTCTCATCGCTACACTCCCGTATGGGCTCGGGAGAGACGAAGGTTGAATGTCATGCGCCCTCCGATACACAACCCAACCAAGCCGCACTGCTTCTTAACACAGCGCGCATCCAACCCGGAAGCCAGCCGCACCAATGTGTCGGAGGAAACACTGTGCACCTGGCAACCTTGGTTGGCACGCACTGCGCCCGGCCCGCCACAGGAGTCGCTGGTGCGCGATGAGACAAGGATATCCCTACCGGCCAAGCCCTCCCTAACACGGACGACGCTAGGCCAATTGTGCGTCGCCCCACGGACCTCCCGGTCATGGCCGGTTACGACAGAGCCTGGGCGCGAACCCAGGGTCTCTGGTGGCACAGCTGGCGCTGCAGTACAGCGCTCTTAACCACTGCACCACCCGGGAGGCTATTATGTGACTTGTTAAGCAAATTTTTACTCTTGTACTTATTTAAGCTTGAAAACTTCTTGACTAAAGACATTTTAACTTTTCGTTTGAAATGAATTTGTAAAAAATTCTAAAAACATAATTCCACTTTGACATTATGGGGTATTGTGTGTAGACCAGTGACACAACATCTCTGTAACACAACACAATGTGAAAAATGTCAAGGGGTGTGAATACTTTCTGAAGGCACTGTAAATCATGATAATATATTCCACAGATTTTATATTAAATATGGAACATGCAAAGTGATGTAAAACAGAAGCAGAGATTGGAAATCGTAAAATACTAAAACATAACGTTGTGGTTTCCAAACTACATAGCAGTGTTCTTGGAATACACGACTCCGTGCATATGCTGAAATCATCAAATGGGTTAAGTACGCTAAGGTTTTCCAAGGTATCCCATGAGTTTTAAATACACAGACACGGACACGGACACACACACACACACACACACACACACACACACACACACACACACACACACACACACACACACACACACACACACACACACACATAGACACACATAGACACACACACACACTGGAGTCAGCTGGTCTAGACGGTGAACAAGAAGAGACACTGTGCTAACCCAGTCAATGACCAGGGGGCAGAGGGACACACAACAGACACACCTCCCTTTAAATTTGTCTACGTGTTTGTGGATTATCCAATGTCTTTTTCGGATTTATAGGGGATAATTTCAGACCATTTTCGCTGTCTGTTCATGATTATATTAGCATGTATATTGCATCTCATGTAAATGTCATGTAAATGTTATCATAATATATTATAGAAGATAGTGTTTACGCTGCTGGTAAGCCTGGATGACATCACTGTCAGACAGCGATGTGGTAATAACACTTGTGTGGTGCTGAGATGACGAAGCATAGAGAGGCCTGTGTGTTGGAGTGTGTGTGGAGATGTCATTACAGAAGAGTAGACAGGGTCATTACCTTAGCTCAGATTTAAACCAAGCTTATATCTGTCTCCCATTCTCTCACTCTATCACCACACACCATTTCACTCTAGTAGGTTCCTCAATTTCTTTCTTAGGTTTTTGCATTCTTCATCACTCTCTCTCTCAACCTCTGTCCCCCTCTCTCTATCTCTCTCTCGCTCTCTCTCTCTCAACCCCCCTCTCTCTCTCTCTCTCTCTCTCTCTCTCTCTCGCTCTCTATCTCAATCTCTAAAAAAATCCAGGTTTGTGTTTGCTCTAATATTAGACCCAGGGAGTGAGGGAGATGAGAAGAGAGACACCTTGGCAAGCTTTCCAAAGTCCTGTTGAGGTATTTTCTTGTGTAAACATTGATGTGTGGGACTATATGAAGATGTTGACACACATACACAAACGCACATATACAAAAACATACACACTTTATCTCTCAAACATACTGTACACTCTCCCATCTCAAACACACCCTTTCTCTCTACAGTTGACTGTGCTGTATATCTTTCATTTACACATTCCTTCACACAGCGGACCCTAACCCAGTTCCTCCTTTCTAATGCATCACAATTTCAGTGAACTTTGCTCTCCTCCCACAGCTGCAGCCACGAGGTCCATCGCCACACCTCCACCCCACCGTCCCTAGCCCCACAATGTCTATTTTTTGCCCTCCCCCAACCCTAGCTTCGTATACACACCTCGGTTCCACCCATAACCCTAACTGTAACACTAAACCTAACCCTAGCTTCATATCTCTCGCTTTCTCTCTCTCTCTCTCTTTCTCTTTCTCTTTCCCCCTCCCTCTCTCCCCACTGCCTCATGTCCCTCTGCTCCAGTGTATGGCCAGCTGCAGCCAGCCCTGTGTGTGTTTAATTAGCCCGCTGAACCAAAGAGAGAGAGAGAGAGAGGAGGGGGCTCTTTTTCTGAGTTTTTTTCTTCCTTTTTTAACAGGAAGTGGTGAAAATGGAGGGAAAGCGTGGGAGGAGAGGGAGGCATATAAAGAGAAAATGGTAGAAAGACATTTAGAGCAGCAGAGAAAAAGGAAGAAGGATAGAGAGAAAAAAGGAGATTTACTATAACAACAGAAAGAGAAAAGAGGAAAAATTTAGGGGAGGAGGAAGAGAGGGGTAAACATCTATCCAGCCATCCAGATGTGTCTAGCTTCAAAACATGCTGCCGGCTGTGAGGCTACACTCTAAGAAAAGAAAATGTGTTATCTAGAACATCACAGAGGGTTCTACATGGAATTCAAAAGGGTTTTACCTGGAACCAAAAATGGCTCTCCTATGGGAACAATTGAAAAAGTTTTTTGGTATCATTTTTTGTAAGACAGTACAAGCAGCAAAATCTCCCCTCGCCCTCTCTCCTCTCTCTCCTGTGTGTCTCTCTCTATCTCTTTCTCCTATGTCTCTCTTCTCTCTCTCCTATGTGTTTCTATTGTCTCTAGCTCTCTCTCTCTCCTCTCTCTCCTCTATCTCATGTGTCTCTCTCTCCTGTCTCTCTCTCCTCTCTTTCCTGTGTCTCTCTCTCCTGTCTCTCTCTCCTCTCTTTCCTCTCTCTCCTCTCTCCTCTCTCTGCTGTCTGTCACTCCTCTCTTTCTCTCTCTCTCTTCTCTCTCTCCTCTCTCTCTTCTCTCTCCTCTCTCCTCTCTCCTCTGCGTCTAGCTCTCTCTCATCTCTCTCTTCTCTCTCTCCTCTGTCTCTCAGTCCTCTGTCTCTCATCTCTCTCTTCTCTCTCTCCTCTGTCTCTGAGTCCTCTCTCTCTCTTCTCTCTTCTCTCTCTCCTGTGTCTCTCTCCACTCTCCTCTGTCTCTCAGTCCTCTCTCTTTCTCTCTCTCTTCTCTCTCTCTTCTCTCTCTTCTCTCTCTCCTGTGTCTCTCTCCACTCTCCTCTGTCTCTCAGTCCTCTCTCTCTCTTCTCTCTCTTTCTCTCTCTCTCTTCTCTCTCTCTTCTCTCTCTTCTCTCTCTCTCTTCTCTCTCTTATCTTTCTCCTGTGTCTCTCTCCACTCTCCTCTGTCTCTCAGTCCTCTCTCTCTCTCTCTCTCTTTCTCTCTCTCTCTTCTCTCTCTCTTCTCTCTCTTCTCTCTCCTGTGTCTCTCTCTCTTCTCTCTCTCTTCTCTCTCTCTCTTCTCTCTCTTCTCTCTCCTGTGTCTCTCTCTTCTCTCTCTTCTCTCTCTTCTCTCTCTTCTCTCTCTCTTCTCTCTCTTATCTCTCCTCTGTCTCTCAGTCCTCTCTCTCTCTCTCTTCTCTCTCTCTTCTCTCTCCTCTGTCTCTCAGTCCTCTCTCTCTCTCTCTCTTCTCTCTCTCTTCTCTCTCCTCTGTCTCTCAGTCCTCTCTCTCTCTCCTCTCTCTCTCTTCTCTCTCTCTTCTCTCTCTTCTCTCTCTCCTGTGCGTCTAGCTCTCTCATTTCTTCTCTCTCTCCTCTCTATCTTCTCTCTCCTCTCTCTCCTGTGTCTCTCTCTCTTCTCTCTCCTCTGCCCTTTCTCTCCTGTATATCCTGTGTCTCTCTCCTCACTAGCTCTCTCTCTCCTCTCTTTCCTCTCTCTCCTCTCTCTCCTGTGCGTCTCTCTCCACCTCTCGACCTCTCTCTCCTTTCTACCTTTCTAGCCCTCGCTCTGCCCTGGCCTGTCCCTTCTTACTATCCAAAGGGACTTTCCCCATCTGAAAACATTCCCAGAGATGGAGTCAGCAATTCTGTAATGCATTCACTACAGTACGGTCACAGACACAGACACAGACACAGACACACACACACACACACACACACACACACACACACACACACACACACACACACACACACACACACACACACACACACACACACACACACACACACAAAATGATGGACTGCGTTGCCCTAGTGGCCTCTAATCTTTAACCTCTCTGTTCATGTGTATTTGTTCCCTCTGAATTCTGGGTATAAAGAAAAAAACAATGTTGTCAGGGCCTCTTCCAGTAATACTACAGAATGGAACCTCCTCTTCTCCTCATACCTCCATTTATATAACCTCTCCTCCCCTCCCCTCTCCTCTCTTCTCAACTTGTCTCCTACTTCCCTCCAAACCATTTCCTCACACCTACTACTTTCCTTATCCCTCTTCCTTCCTAAACTTTACTCTCTCCTATCCCTTTTCTCCTCCCATTCGGTTTCCCCACCTTTCTCCCCCTTCACTCTCCTCTCCTCTTCTTCTCCTTTCCTTTCTTCCTTTCCTCTCCTCTCCTCTCCTCTCCTCTCCTCTCCTCTCCTCTCCTCTCCTTTCCCCCTCCCCTTCTCCTTACATATTTCCCCTCTTCCAGACAATCAGTGTTGACACATTGACTGCAGGAGGAAAGACTCACACCGTGGTTAATGACAGATTGTGTGCAAATCCGCTAAAGATGTCTGGGAAGCCAGGTGAGTCTGAACAGGAAATGCAGCTCAGTCCACAGGAAACAGGAAGTAACCAAGGATGTTCACTATTTCTCTAAGTAACCAAGGATGTTCACTATTTCTCTAAGTAACCAAGGATGTTCACTACTTCTCTAAGTAACCAAGGATGTTCACTACTTCTCTAAGTAACCAAGGATGTTCACTATTTCTCTAAGTAACCAAGGATGTTCACTATTTCTCTAAGTAACCAAGGATGTTCACTATTTCTCTAAGTAACCAAGGATGCTCTGTATGTGTCTCTTTCAGTACTGTATTATTCACTTTCCAAATGACCTGAGAGCCCAGCAGGAAAGGGAAGCCACAGCACTCAAGGGAGTGATTGAAAAAGCTTCTTCCACTTTCCCCAACGCACAAGTGGTTATCTCAACCCTGCTACCACAAAAATACTTTCACCCTGCCACCATACAGCAGGTGAATGCAAACATATTCCAGGACGGTGCCTCAAACCAGGACCTGCACAAAGAGGATCTACACCCAGGCCACAGCACCACCTGCCAAATCCACATACCAACCAGTCGACCCCCTCCCCAAACAAACTCCAGCCACACCCTATAGAGACCCCCCCAATCAGTCTTCTGTCCCTTCTGCCCTCCATGTGCCCCCCCCCCCCTGCAGCATGGACCTCAACATGACAGCCGCACACATGCCCAGGCCATGAACAGAGCAACAGGCCCAACCCCCACTAATACACCCACCCAATCCCCATCCTGCGACCTAAGAGGTATGTATCAGATGCTCAACAGGCTCTGCTCACACCTAGTGTAATGGTCTGAGCCTAAACCAAACGGTTCGAGCCTAAACCAAACGGACCGAGCCTAAACCAAATGGGGTGAGCCTAAACCAAGAGGTCCGAGCCTAAACCAAACGGGCCGAGCCTAAACCAAGAGGGCCGAGCCTAAACCAAACGGGGTGAGCCTAAACCAAGAGGGCCGAGCCTAAACCAAACGGGCCGAGCCTAAACCAAACGGTCCGAGCCTAAACCAAGCGGTACGAGCCTAAACCAAACGGTTCGAGCCTAAACCAAACGGGGTGAGCCTAAACCAAACGGGGTGAGCCTAAACCAAACGGGGTGAGCCTAAACCAAATGGCGTGAGCCTAAACCAAACGGGGTGAGCCTAAACCAAACGGGGTGAGCCTAAACCAAACGGGGTGAGCCTAAACCAAATGGCGTGAGCCTAAACCAAACGGGGTGAGCCTAAACCAAACGGTCCGAGCCTAAACCAAACGGTTCGAGCCTAAACCAAACGGTTCGAGCCTAAACCAAACGGTGCGAGCCTAAACCAAACGGTCCGAGCCTAAACCAAACGGTTCGAGCCTAAACCAAACGGTCCGAGCCTAAACCATACGGTACGAGCCTAAACCAAACGGTCCAAGCCTAAACCAAAAGGTACGAGCCTAAACCAAAAGGGTCGAGCCTAAACCAAACGGTGTGAGCCTAAACCAAACGAAAACAACACTCTAGGAAATACACCTCGGAAAAAGAAGGAACAGCACGTCAGGAATCAGCTCAATGTAATTGAATAATCCACAGAATCTAACAACTTCAGGGAAAATTGGAACAAACTAAGTTAACAACAACACACAGAGTTATCTACCCAAAACAGATATGTATGGATAAACCACTTCTCCAATCTTTTTGGCTCTATGACAAAGAACAGACAGCAAAAACACAAATACAAATCTTAGAAACTATTAAAGACTACCAGAACCCTCTGGATTCTCCAATTACATTGAATGAACAAAAGGACAAAATACAAACCCTCCAGCCCAAAAAGGCATGTGGTGTTGATGGTATACTGTGGTGTTGTGGTGTTGATAAAAATATACAGACCACAAATTCCAATTGGCTATACTATTACTCTTTAACATCATCCTTAGCTCTGGCATCTTCCCCAATATTTGGAACCAAGGACTGATCACCCCAATCCTCAAAAGTGGAGACAAATTTGATCCCAATAACTACTGTGGGATATGCATCAAAAGCAACCTCGGGGAAAATCCTCTGCATTATCATTAACAGTATACCCACACATTTCCTCAGTGAAAACAATGTACTGAGCAAATGTCAAATTGGATTTTACCACCCTAAGTGACGAATAAAGAAACCAAAACAAAGGCAAAGTCTTCTCATGCTTCGTTGATTTCAGAAAAGCATTTGACTCAATATGTCATGATTGTCTGCTTTACAAATTGATGGTAAGAAGTGTTGGGTGAAAAACATACGATATTATAAAATCCATGTAATCACACAACAAGTGTGCTATTAAAATTGGCAAAAAACACACACATTTCTTTCCACAGGGCCTTGGGGTGAGACAGGAATGCAGCTTGAGCCCCACCCTCTTCAACATAAGCACTACCGTTCAAAAGTTAGAGGTCACTTAGAAATGTCCTTGTTTTTGAAAGAAAAGCACATTTTCTGTCTATTAAAATAACATTAAATTGATCAGAAATACAGTGTAGACATTGTTAATGTTGTAAATTACTATTGTAGCTGAAAACGGCTGATTTTTGATGGTATATCTAAATAGGCGTACAGAGGCCCATTTTCAGCAACCATCACTCCTGTGTTCCAATGGCACATTGTGTCAGCTAATCAAAGTTTATCATTTTAAAAGGCTAATTTATCATAAGAAAACCCTTTTGCAATTATGTTAGAACAGCTGAAAACTGTTGTTCTGATTAAATAAACAATAAAACTGGCCTTCTGAAGACTGGTTGAGTATCTGGAGCATCAGCATTTGTGGGTTTGATTAAAGGCTCAAAATGGCCAGAGACAAAGCACTTCTTCTGAAACTCATCAGTCTATTCTTGTTCTGAGAAATGAAGGCTATTTCATGTGAGACATTTCCAAGAAACTGAAGATCTCGTACAATGTCGTGTACTACTCCCTTCACAGAACAGTGCAAACTGGCTGTAACCAGAATAGAAAGACGATTGGGAGGCCCCGGTGCACAAAAGAGCAAGAGGACAAGTACAATATGGTGTCTAGTTTGAGAAACAGACACCTCACATGTCCTCAACTGGCAGTTTCATTAAATAGGACCTGCAAAATACCAGGCTCAACGTCAACAGTGAAGAGGCGACTCCGGGATGCTGGCCAACAAAAAACTGTTTGTCCTAAACATCAGCGCCACAGGCAACTTCCACAAAGGTGTGAACAATCTTAGAGACAAGGCAAGAAGGGCCTTCTGTGCCATCAAAAGGAACATACAATTTGACATAGCAATTAGGATCTGGCTAAAAATATTTGAATCAGTTATAGAACCCATTGCCCTTTATGGTTGTGAGGTCTCCTAAGCAAGCTGGTCCTGGGGCTCTGTTCACAAACACAAACAGACCCCGCAGAGTCCCAGGACAGCAACACGATTAGACCCAACCAAATCAGGAGAAAACAAAAAGATAATGACTTGACACATTGGAAAGAATTAACAAAAAAACGGGGAAAACTAAGAATAATATTTAGCCCAAAACATAAAGTACACAGTGGCAGAATACCTGACCACCGTGACTGACCCAAAATCAAGGAAAGCTATGTACAGACTCAGTGAACATAGCCTTGCTATTGAGAAATCCTGCAGTAGGCAGACCTAGCTCTCAAGAGAAGACAGGCTATGTGCACTCTGCCCACAAAGTGAGGTTGAAACTAAGCAGCTATTCCTAACCTCCTGCCAAATGTATGACAATATTAGAGACACATATTTCCCTCAGATTACACAGACCCACAAAGAATTTGAAAACAAATCCAATTTTGATAAACTCCCATATCTATTGGGTGAAAATCCACAGTGTGCCATCACAGCAGAAAGATTTTAGATTTTTTACCAGTGAAGAACAAACACCATTGTAAATACTACCCATATTTATGTTTATTTGCACTTCATTACAACACTGTATATAGACATAATATCACATTTAAAATGTCTTTATTCCTTTGGACATTTTGTGAGTGTAATGTTTACTGTTAATTTTTTATTGTTTATTTGACTTTTGTTTTTTATCTATTTCACTTGCTTTGGCAATGTTAACATGTGTTTCCCATGCCAATAAAGCCCTTTGAGTTGAATTGAGAGAGAGAGAGAGAGAGAGATCACTTTAGCTGGTTTTGTGCTGAGATGTCAAAGTAAGGCCTGAGATTAAACATTGAAATTAAGTGATGGTCTGGCACCGTGCCCATCTGAAAGCTTTGTGTATGGTTTGGTGTGTGTGTGTTGTGCATGTGGACATGCTAGTGTGTGTGTGTGTGTGTGTTGTGTGTGTTGACATGCTAGTGTGTGTGTGTTGTGTGTGTAGACATGCTTGTGTGTGTGGGTGCGGGTCTGTCTTTCTATTTGCAAGTTTGCGTACCCATGGGGGAAGGGGGGGGGGGGGGGGTATATGTCCTTCCAATGGGCCAACTCCCACCCAGAGGGAAAGGCCCCTCAATGTCCTTTCAACCTCACTAATGTCCCTCTGTCCCTATGTTCCTCCACACAGGAAAGAAGTGTGTGAAGGAATCTGTGTCATTGTTGACTGCCTATACCTTGCACAATTGTTTGTGTGAGAGAGTACGTGTGTGTGTGTGTGTGTGCGTGTGTGCGTGTGTGCGTGTGTGTGTGTGTGTGTGTGTGTGTGTGTGTGTGTGTGTGTGTGTGTGTGTGTGTGTGTGTGACCCCTATGTATAAGAGTGTGTTGGTGTGACAGTGTGAAAGGCACAGGAAGGAAAGGCTGTGTTTCCTCTGATGCTCCTGCTGCCATGGACCTGAGAAGATAAGGACACACACACACAGATATATTACAGTGTAAATGGTATGGGATGTCAGCTCCCCAGGAGTAGCCTGTACTAACACCCCCCCTCCCCCTTCCAGAACCTCCTGTGAAACCCACCACATGGTCATTTCATAAAATTCCCAAGCCTCCAACAACACTCGATCTGTTCCCTTCCACATCTTTTCATTGCAACTGAAACTGTACACTGAAGTGTGTTGTTATTGTTTTTGCTGAATAAGTGTTGGGACAACCTGATCACTAGAAAAAAACTACAATTTTTGACATTTGAATAGGTCCTGAGCACACCGAAATATGCTTCCTTGGCGCTCAAGCCATGAGAATACTAAGAATACTGATGATACCTGATGGTAATAGCGAGTTGTTTTTAATCCTTTTGTTTTCTGCCTTCCCTAAACCATAGCCCTAACCTTAACCACTCAGAATGAATACCTAAATTGTTAACCTTAAACTATCAACCTTTGAGTTGTTCCTGTTTAATCCTGTAACCACGTGGAATTAACGCTGTAATTACGTGGAATTAATGTGTCAAAAACATTAATCCACAATACGTCGAACTTCGAAGGGGAATTATGAGCTCTTGTTGGGGATTGATTCAACTAGCAGTTACATTGTGGGTGGGACAGACTGAAAAGGAGGTTGGTAGACCAACTTGATCTCATACATTGACTATTGTAGCTGAAAACGGCTGATTTTCAAAAACAATTATCCACAATACGTCGAACTTCGAAGGGGAATTATGAGCTCTTGTTGGGGATTGATTCAACTAGCAGTTACATTGTGGGTGGGACAGACTGAAAAGGAGGTTGGTAGACCAACTTGATCTCATACGTTGACTTCGGAATTTGCCGTAATTGGATGAACGTCGATTTTTGACCCATTAATTCCATGTGGTTACAGGGTTAAACCAGAAACAACTCAAAGGGTTAAGTTTAGGTATTCATTCTGTGGTTAAGGTCAGGGCTATGGTTTGGGGAAGGCTTAAAAGAAAAATAATTTAAAACAATGTGCTGTTTCCATTAAGTATCATCAAGTACTCTCCCTGCTTCCTAGATAATTGTGAACTGCCGTGATGCAGTGGTCTAAGCTGTGTACTTTGGCTCTGAGCCTCGTGAGTTGAAGCCTAGTGTTGGGTTGTCCCTTTTTTTTTGGGGGGGGGTGAATGCCAACAAGGGCATATATCGACGTCTTACGGACCTTTTATTAAACATCCAACATCGACGGCTCTTTCTTGTGACCAGCCTGTGGTAGACCGTACACTGAGAGAATGGTAATGATGATAGAAAAGCCGTTTCGGAGGCGTTCCAACCACCAACATCATACACATTTCAGCCAATTTACTGTAATTATATCTGCATTTGAGTGAGTGCTATGTGTGATGTCTGCATGCATGCGTGTATGTGTGTGTGTGTGTGTTTCTCTGTGTAATAAGCTCTCACAGTCTCACTGCAGAATCAGATGTTTGTCGAATCAAATCAAATCAAATGTATTTATATAGCCCTTCGTACATCAGCTGATATCTCAAAGTGCTGTACAGAAACCCAGCCTAAAACCCCAAACAGCAAGCAATGCAGGTGTAGAAGCACGCATTTCAAAGGTTAAATGCTTAAGGCAAGGTTTAAGGTTTGGATAGGGTAAAAATAATTTAAAAGTCCCTAGCACTGGGTTTCAACACACTCATTCTATGTTAATGAAGGTGGTAATCTGTCTGCAGATTTTTAGGTTGTGGTTTGCAACAAGCAGCCATTATGGCAAGAACACACACAGAGACACAGAGACACAGAGACACACAGAGACACAGAGACACACAGAGACACAGAGACACACAGAGACACAGAGACACAGAGACACACAGAGAACACACACAGAGACACAGAGACACACAGAGACACAGAGACACACAGAGACACACAGAGACACAGAGACACACAGAGACACAGAGACACACAGAGAACACACACAGAGACACACAGAGACACAGAGACACAGAGACACACAGAGAACACACACAGAGACACAGAGACACACAGAGACACAGAGACACACAGAGACACACAGAGACACAGAGACACGCAGAGAACACACACAGAGACTCCAGCTATAAAACCTCTACACACACATATGAAAACAACTTCAAATCACAACCGCACGCTTGTTATCTCACACATACATGTATAATACACAAAAAAACACTCATTACACTTCATGCAAATGCATCCTATGTGGAACACTGACTAACCCCCCCCCCCCCCCACACACACACACACACACACACACACACACCACCATCACCACGCCCCATAGCCTTGCCAACCCATATGGCTGGAGGATAATAAAGTCAACAGCCAGCAACACGTCTACTCAGCCTACAAGCCAAAGGAATGCACATCTCTCCTTTTACTCCCTCTCTTTCCTCTAGATCATTTCTCTCATGGCCTCCCTCTGTGGCAGAGAGAAGGGTCCTCTCCAAACCCTCTATTGGACAGGAGGCCTGAGTGTGTGCCCATGCATGTGTGTGTGCATGGGTGTCTGTGTGTGCATGAATGTGTGCATGTGTGTATATGTATGTACATGAGTGTGTGTGTATGTGTGTGTGTGTGTGTGTCTGTGGGTGAGTATGCGTGTGTGTGTTTGCATGTGCATGAGTGTGCATTTATGTATGTGTGTGTGTGTGTGCGTCTGTCTGTCTGTCTGTCTGTGTGTGCGTGTGTGTGTGTGTGTGCGTAGTGTGGCACAAGAACCAGTTGGACAAGTTAGGGAAGAGTTTGCCCCAGGGGCGAGAGAGGAGATGAGAGGGAGATGGAGGGAGGAGTGTGAAGATGAAAAGAGTGGTAGAATAAACAGTTACGTAAAAGAGAGAGAGGGAGAGACAGAGATATGTGACCAGCCAGCAGGCTTTGTGCATAAGTATGATATGTAGGGGATATGGTAGAGCTGATAGGATATTTGTCTTTCTTTCTCTACTTCATATTGAAAAGAAGAGTTAAAAAATAGAATGTTAGCAGATACCCACTGTACTGTAGGGAGCACACCCCTGATATCTCAGGTCTGCCATGGCATAATAGTACCTCTCTCTCTCTCTCTCTCTCTCTCTCTCTCTCTCTCTCTCTCTCTCTCTCTCTGTCTCTCTCTCTCTCTCTCTCTCTCTCCCCCTCTCTCTCTCTCTCTCTTTTTATGTCTCTCAATTTCAATTTCAATTCAATCTAAGGGCTTTATTGGCATGGAAAACATATGTTTATATTGCCAAAGCAAGAGAAATAGATAGGAAACAAAAGTGAATAAACAATAGAAAATGAACAGTAAACATTACACTCACAAAGGATCCAAAAGAATAGAGACATATGCCATATTATTCATATGTCATATTATGTCTATATACAGTGTTGTAATGATGTGCAAATAGTTAAAGTACAAAAGGGAAAATAAATAAACACAGCTATAGGTTGTATTTACAATGGAGTTTGTTCTTCACTGGTTGCCCTTTTCTTGTGGCAATAGGTCACACATCTTGCTGCTGTGATGGCACACTGTGGATTTTCACCTAATTGATATGGGGGTTTATGAAAATTGGATTTGTTTTCTAATTCTTTGTGGGTCTGTGTAATCTGAGGGAACTATCTGTAATATTGTCATACATTTGGCAGGAGGTTAGGAAGTGCTGCTCAGTTTCCACCTCATGTTGTGGGCCGTGTGCACCTAGCCTGTCTTCTCTTGAGAGCTAGGTCTACCTACGGCGGCCTTTCTCAATAGCAAGGCTATGCTCACAGAGTCTGTACAAAGTCAAAGCTTTCCTTGATTTTGGGTCAGTCACAGATGTCAGGTATTCTGTTTGCTCTGTTTTTTTGTTAATTCTTTCCAATGTGTCAAGTAATTATCTTTTGTTTTCTCATGGTTTGGTTGGGTCGAATTGTGTTGCTGTCCTGGAGATCTGTGGGGTATGTTTGTGTTTGTGAAAAGAGCCCCAGGACCAGCTTGCTTAGGGGACTCTTCTCCAGGTTCAACTCTCTGTAGGTGATGGATTTGTTATGGAAGGTTTGGGAATCCCTGCCTTTTAGGTGGTTGTAGAATTTAACGTCTCTTTTCTGGAATTTGATCATTAGCGAGTATCGGCCTAATTCTGCTCTGCATGCATTATTTGGTGTATTACATTGTACGTGGAGGTCTGAATTTGGTGTTTGTCCTATTTTTGAATTCTTGATTGGTGAGCGGACCCCAGACCTCACAACCATAAAGGGCAATGGGTTCTATAACTGTATTTTTAGCCAGATCCTAATTGGTATGTCAAATTTTATCTTGCTTTTGATGGAATAGAAGGCCCATCTTGCCTTGTCTCTCAAATTGTTCAAACCTTTGAGGAAGTCACCTGTGGAAGTCACCTGCTTAGGCAAAGGCATGTATATATTTTTTGTGTGCTCTAGGGCAACTGTGTCTAGATGGAATTTGTATTTGTGGTCCTGGCAACTGGACCTTTTTTGGAACACCATTAGCCTTGTCTTTCTGAGATTTACTGTCAGGACCCAGGTTTGACATAATCTGTGCAGAAGATGTAGGTGCTAATGTCAGCCCTACTTGGTTGGGACTGAAGCACCAGATCATCAGCAAACAGTAGACATTTGACTTCAGATTCTAGTAGGGTGAGGCCGGATCCCACTCTCTCTCCCTGTCTCTATTTCTCTCTCTATCTCCTTCTCTCTCTCTCTCTCTCTCTCTCTCTCGCTCTATTCTCTGTCTGTCTCTTCCAAGGCCTCCAATGCATTCTTCCCTGCACCTCTCTGTGTCTTTGAGTAGCGGTGGAACAACCAGCGAGGCCTGGGGCAGGAGCACAGAGCCAGGACCTGGATTTGGAGCATGGCTGCTCTCGGTTGAGCGAGATCCAGGCCTCTGGGGGCTTAGGGGTGGTGAAGGATGGGGGAGGATGGGGGGATGACGGGAGGCAAAAGAGCAACAGCAGAAGCAGAGGAATTCTGGATCACCTTCAAAGAGTTGCTGTCCCAACGGAGAGACTGGATTCCTCTGCAGAGAGAGAGAGAGAGAGAGAGAGAGAGAGAGAGAGAGAGAGACAGTGAGATAGAGAGACTCGAGAAGGAGAAGGAGAAGAAGGAACAGATAAAAGGAGAGCAAGGTGGGCTCAGTCCATTCCTCTCAGTTTTATTACATTTTCTGCCTTATTCTCTTTTGCTTACTTTGTTCCTCTCTTATCTCTTCCTCTCTCTCTCCCTCTCTCTCTCTCTCTCTCCCTCTGTACAGTTTGTTTCTTCCATTCTTACTCTCTCTCCCCCTCTTGCTCTCTCCCTCTCCATCCCTCTCCCTCTCTACCCCTTTCCCCTCTCTCCCTGGCATGTGTGTACTTGTCCTTCATACAGCGAGCCGAGCGGTGCTGAGATGATCTATCTGTGTGCAGGAGCAGGGAGACATGGGAAATCTGCCCAGCACAAAGGCGTCGTTGTGCCTCCCTAGAGCTTCCTTTAGGGGATGTGTGTGTGTGTGTGTGTGTGTGTGTGTGTGTGTGTGTGTGTGTGTGTGTGTGTGTGTGTGTGTGTGTGTGTGTGTGTGTGTGTGTGTGTGTGTGTGTGTGTGTGTGTGTGTGTGTGTATGCGCATGTGTGGCAAGGGATGAGAAAAAGTTTGCCCCCGCAGGCCCCCCACCTACCCAAAGATCCCCCGACACTCCAACTGTCCTCCTCCCTTTACACTCCCAAGTACACCTCAATATATCAAGGACACCAAGGAGGGACAGGATGGCTTTACTTCATTCTCAGGCATCCATAACATACCAAAGAGGAATTTGAGTGTGAATATTGTCATGTGGTTGTGTGTATATACAGTATGAGTGAAAAGTTTGGACACACCTACTCATTCAAGGGTTTTTCTTTATTTTTAATATTTTCTACATTGTAAAAACTATGAAATACACATAGAATCATGTAGTGTTCAACAACTCAAAATAGATTTTAGATTATTTAAAGTAGCCACCCTTTGCATTGATGACACTCTTGGCATTCTCTAAACCAACTTCATGAGGAATGCTTTTTGAGGAGGTCCCACATATCCTGGGCACTTGTTGACTGCATTTCCTTCACTCCGCAGTCCAACTCATCCCAAACCATCTGAATTGGGTTGAGGTTGGGTAACTGTGGAGGCCAGGTCATCTGATGCAGCACTCCATCACTCTCCTTCTTGGTCAAGTAGCCCTTATACAGCCTGGAGATGAGTTTGGGGTCATTGTCCTGTTGAAAAACAAATGATTGTGTCACAAAGCGCAAACCAGATGGGATGGCGTACCGCTGCAGAATGCTGTGGTAGCAATGCTGGTTAAGTGTGCCTTGAATTCTAAATAAATCACAGACAGTATCACCAGCAAAGCACCCCCACACCATCACACCTCCTCCTCTATGCTTCACGGTGGGAACCACACATGCGGAGATCATCCCTTCACCTACTCTGTGTCTCACAAAGACACGGCGGTTGGAACCAAAAATCTAAAATTTCGACTCACCAGACCAAAGGACATATTTCCACTGGTCCAATGTCCTTTGTTCGTGTTTTTTGGCCCAAGCAAGTCTCTTCTTCTCATTGGTGTCCTTTAGTTGTAGTTTCTTTGCAGCAATTCGACCATGAAGGCCTGATTCACGCAGTCTCCTCTGAACAGTTGATGTCGAGATGTGTCTGTTACTTGCTTCTCATACCAAAATGGCATAGCAGTCCGACGTCCTTTGTCCTCATCTTGTCATGTCCCGTGTAAATATATATATATCTTTCTTCACATATCTTTTATATATTTTCTTTTCCAAAAACTCAACTTCAAAACTCTCCTGCAACCCGCCTCACCAATTTAAAAAAGATATATATATTATTTACCTCAAATATGAAATTCACAATAGAAGCTAGCCAGTTTATTGGCTAACGTTAGTATTCAGCTAACCACGGTTTTGTAGTCATCAGCTATCCTTTAGCTCGAAAAGCTATCGCCAGTTTTGTACAACGCGACTGAGACCAGAACATACCGGACCAATTTTTCTCTCCATATCACTGGATTTCAACCGCAAGCTCTGGACATTTACACCTGGATCCGTGTGACTATTGGCTTACACCGATCACGGAGCAAATATTAATTATTATTTAAAAAATTGTACCTTTATTTAACTAGGCAAGTCAGTTAAGAACAAATTCTTATTTTCAACGATGGCCTAGGAACAGTGGGTTAACTGCCTGTTCAGGGGCAGAACAACAGATTTGTACCTTGTCAGCTCGGGGATTTGAACTTGCAACCTTTCAGCTGCTAGTCCAATGCTCTAACCACTAGGCTACCCTGCCACCCTAAATGGATTCCGGAGCTAGCCAGCTGAAGAGTTTCATCAGCCACTCATGGGCTACAATCACCTATCCGGACCCACCGGGGCTTCACGACTGGACTACCGACGATATCTGCCCGAGGGAGTTCTCCAACTGGCCCCTCCATTGCGACGTTACCTGAACGCCCATCTGCGGCCCGCTAATCGTTAGCTGTCTTATCGGCTGCTATCTGAATAGATCTATTGGACAATTTTTCTTGGGTCACTATAACTATATCTATTTTGCCAATTGGATTTATCCCCTCTACCACACGGAACCCCACTAATCTACCGACGGAAACGGACGAGGTGGCTAAAAACAGACCTCCATCCTATGCTAGCTTGCTACCGATGGCCCGGCTAGCTGTCTGAAACGTCGTTAGGCCAACCAACCTCACTACTCACTGGACCCTTATGATCACTCGACTAAGCATGCCTCTCCTTAATGTCAATATGCCTTGTCCATTGCTCTTCTGGTTAGTGTTTATTGGTTTATTTCACTGTAGAGCCTCTAGCCCTGCTCATTATACCTTATCCAAGCTTTCAGTTCCACCACCCACACATGCGATTACACCACCTGGTTTCAATGATGTTTCTAGAGACAATATCTCTCTCATCATCACTCAATACCTAGGTTTACCTCCACTGTATTCACACCCTACCATACCTTTGTCTGTATATTATACCTTGAAGCTATTTTATCGCCCCCAGAAACCTCCTTTTACTCTCTGTTCCGGACGTTCTAGATGAGCAATTCTCATAGCTTTTAGCCGTACTCTTATCCTACTACTCCTCTGTTCCTCTGGCGATGTAGAGGTGAATCCAGGCCCTGCAGTGCCTAGCTCCACTCCTATTCCCCAGGCGCTCTCTTTTGATGACTTCTGTAACCGTAATAGCCATGGTTTCATGCATGTTAACATTAGAAGCCTCCTCCCTTAGTTTGTTTTATTCACTGCTTTAGCACACTCTGCCAACCCGGATGTTCTAGATGTGTCTGAATCCTGGCTTAGGAAGACCACCAAAAATTCTGAAATCTCCATCCCAACTACGACATTTTCAGACAAGATAGAACGGCCAAAGGGGGCGGTGTTGCAATCTACTGCAAAGATAGCCTGCAGAGTTCTGTCCTACTATCCAGGTCTGTATCCAAACAATTTAAACTTCTACTTTTAAAAATCCACCTCTCTAAAAACAAGTTTCTCACCGTTGCCGCCTGCTACAGACTACCATCTGCCCCCAGCTGCGTTCTTGACACCATATGTGAACTGATTGCCCCCCATTTATTTTCAGAGCTCGTGCTGCTAGGCGACCTAAACTGGAACATGCTTAACCTCTCTGGGATATGTGGGACGGTAGCGTCCCACTTGGCCAAAAGCCAGAGAAAATGCAGAGCGCCAAATTCAAATAAATTCCTATAAAAATCCAACTTTCATGAAATCACACATGTAAGATATCAAATGAAAGCTACACGTGTTGTGAATCCAGCCAACATGTCAGATTTCAAAAAGGCTTTTCGGCGAAAGCAAACGATGCTATTATCTGAGGATAGCACCATAGTAAACAAAGAGAGAGAAGCATTTTTCAACCCAGCAGGCGCGACACAAAACACAGAAATAAAAATATAAATCATGCCTTACCTTTGACGAGCTTCTTCTATTGGCACTCCAATATGTCCCATAAACATCACAAATGGTCCTTTTGTTCAATTAATTCCGTCCATATATATCCAAAATGTCCATTTATTTGGCGCGTTTGATCCAGAAAAACACCGGTTCCAACTTGTGCAACGTGACTACAAAATATCTCAAAAGTTATCTGTAAACTTTGCCAAAACATTTCAAAATACTTTTGTAATACAACTTTATGTATTTTTTAAAGTAAATAATCGATCAAATTGAAGACGGGATGATCTGTGTTCAATACAGGAAGAAAACAAACTGACGCTAGCTTTCTGGTCACGCGCCTCTATCAAACAGTACACATGAAGTGACCCTCGTTCAAGATGGCCATACTTCTTCATTAAACAAAGGAATAACCTCAACCAAATTCTAAAAACTGGTTACATCCAGTGGAAGCGGTAGGAACTGCAAGCAAGTCACTTAGAAATCTGGATTCCCAATGAAACCCCTTTGAAAAGAGAGTGACCTCAACAACCAAAAATCGGAATAGTCTGGGTTTCGCCTGCTACATAACTTCTCTTATACTCACAGACATGATTCAAACAGTTTTAGAATCTTCAGAGTGTTTTTTACCCAAATCTAATAATATACATATCTTATCTTCTGGGGATGATTAGCAGGCAGTTGAATTTGGGCATGCTTTTCATCCAAAATTCCAAATGCTGTCCCCTATTCTAGAGGAGTTAACACCTCAGCCATCCTACAATCTAAGTTTGATGCCCTCAATCTCACACAATATTATCAATGAACGTACCTGGTACCACCCCAAAGCCGTAAACACGGGCACTCTCATAGATATCATCCTAACCAAATTGCCCTCTACATACACCTCTGCTGTTTTCAACCAAGATCTCAGCAATCACTGCCTCATTGCCTGCATCCGTAATGATTCAGCTGTCAAACGACCTCCACTCATCACTGTCAAACGCTCCCTGAAACACTTCAGTGAGCAGGCCTTTCTAATCGACCTGGCCCGGGTATCCTGGAAGGATATTGATCTCATCAGGAGAGGATGCCTGGTTATTTTTTTAAAATGCCTTCCTCACCATCTTAAATAAGCCCCATTCAAGAAATCTAGAACCAGGAACAGATATAGCCCTTGGTTCTCTCCAGACCTGACTGTCCTTAACCAACACAAAAACATCCTATGGCGTTCTGCATTAGCATCGAACAGCCCCCGTGATATGCAACTTTTCAGGGAAGCTAGAAACCAATATACACAGGCAGTTAGAAAAGCCAAGGCTAGCTTTTTCAAGCAGAAATTTGCTTCCTGCAACACAAACTCAAAAAAAGTTCTGGAGACTGTTAGGTCCATGGAGAATAAGAACACCTCCTCCCAGCTTCCCACTGCACTGAGGATAGGAAACACTGTCATCACCGATATATCCACTATAATTGAGAATTTCAATAAGAATTTTTCTACGGCTGGCCATGCTTTCCACCTACCCCTACCCCTACCCCGGTCAACAGCACTGCACCCCCCACAGCAACTCGCCCAAGCCTTCCCCATTTCTCCTTCTCAAAAATCCAGTCAGCTGATGTTCTGAAAGAGCTGCAAAATCTGGACCCCTACAAATCAGCAGGGCTAGACAATCTGGACCCTTACTTTCTAAAATGATCTGCCGAAATTGTTGCAACCCCTATTACTAGCCTGTTCAACCTCTCTTTCGTGTCATCTGAGATTCCCAAAGATTGGAAAGCAGCTGCGGTCATCCCCCTCTTCAAAGGGGGGGGGCACTCTTGACCCAAACTGCTACAGACCTATATCTATCCTACCCTGCCTTTCTAAGGTCTTCGAAAGCCAAGTCAACAAACAGACAAACATTTGCTCACATTGTATATAGACTTATTTTTCTATTGTATTATTGACTGTATGTTTGTTTTACTCCATGTGTAACTCTGTGTCGTTGTATGTGTCGAACCGCTTTGCTTTATCTTGGCCAGGTCGCAATTGTAAATGAGAACTTGTTCTCAACTTGCCTACCTGGTTTAATGAAGGTGAAATTAATTAATACATTAAAAACGTGAACTCTGTGAAGCATTTATTTGGGCTGCAATCTGAGGCTGGTAACTCAAATGAACTTATCCTCTGCATCAGAGTTAACTGGGTCTTCCTTTCCTGTGGCGATCCTCATGAGATATAGTTTCATCATAGCGCTTGATGGTTTTTGAGACTGCACTTGAATAAACTTTCAAAGTTCTTAACATTTTCCATATTGACTCACCTTCATGTCTTAAAGTAATGATGACTGTCATTTCTCTTTGCTTATTTGAGCTGTTCTTTCCATAATATGGACTTGGTCTTTTACCAAATAGGGCTATCTTCTGTATACCACCCCTACCTTGTCACAACACAACTGATTGGCTCAAACACGTTAAGAAGAAAATAAATTACACAAATTATCTTTTAACAAGGCACACCTGTTAATTGAAATGCATTCCCGGTGGCTACCTCATGAAGCTGGTTGAGAGAATGCCAAGAGTGTGCAAAGCTGGCATCAAGGCAAAGGATAGCTAGGATAGCTATAATCTAAAATATTAAACATGTTTTGATTTGTTTAACATTTTTTTGTGTTACTACATTATTCCATATGTGTTATTTCAAGGTTTGATGTATTCACTATTATTCCACAATGTATAAAATAGTAAAAATAAAGAAAAATCCTTGAATGAGTAGGTGTGTCCAAACTTTTGCCTGGTACTGTATTTTGAGTAATGTGATGGTACATGTAATCATGTTATGGTGTATGTGCAGCATGGTTTGTAGATGTGGTAGATTGCATTCTCTCTCTGTGTGTGTGTGTGTGTGTGTGTGTGTGTGTGTGTGTGTGTGTGTGTGTGTGTGTGTGTGTGTGTGTGTGTGTGTGTGTGTGTGTGTGTGTGTGTGTGTGTGTGTGTGTGTGTGTGTGTGTGTGTGTGTGTGTGTGTGTTGCAGTGACAGGACCATCAGCCTCAGTCTGGGTCAGCAGTTTGTTTAGCATCAATTAGAGG